>NW_021604664.1:2257656-2276116 GCF_004785775.1 Grammomys surdaster | reverse complement strand
CTGTCACTGTCTTCAGACACACCAGAAGAGGGCATCAGATCCCATTACAGATGGTTGTGAGCCACCACGTGGTTGCTGGGAATTGAACTCAGGACCTCTGGAAGAGCAGACGTTGCTCTTAACCACTGAGCCATCTCTCCAGCCCAGAAGACTTTTTTTTTTTTTTTTTTGGTTTTTCGAGACAGGTTTTCTCTCTGTAGCCCTGGCTGTCCTGTAACTCACTCTGTAGACCAGGCTGGCCTCAAACTCAGAAATCTGCCTGCCTCTGACTCCCCAGTGCTGGGATTAAAGGTGTGCGCCACCACCGCCCAGCACAAATTTTTTAAAAAAGATTATAAACTTGTACTTTAGGGCCATGAGCAGGCTTATTAGGTGAAGGGGCTGAGCCTGATGACCTCAGACCAATCCTCAGAGCCCACATGGTGAAAGAGAACCAACTCCTCCTGCAAGTGGCCTTCTGGTCCCCAAAGTGCTGTATCAGGTGTCCCCAAAAATGTAAAAAAAATTAAATACACGCCAAGTTTTCAGTAGTCTCCATGGAGATGTTACTTTGAGCTTTAAGTCAAATGTAGAACTCCCACAGTTCTATTACACCTTTTCTTACACTCCCACAGACAGGAGGGTTTGGCTTTGTTGTTTTTTTTACATTTCTGAACTTCCCCTTCAGGCTCATTTAGCCATTTAGCCAGGGATTTGGAATTTTGTTTTGTTTTCTCTTGTTTTGTTTTTCAAAACAGGGTTTCTCTGTGTAGCCCTGGCTGTCCTGGAACTCACTCTGTAGACAGGCTGGCCTCAAATTCAGAAATCCGCCTGCCTCTGACTCCCAAGTGCTGGGATTAAAGGCGTGCGCCACCAATGCCCAGTGGTATTTGGAATTCTAATCACCTGGCTACTTTGCCCTGCTCTGCCCTTCCTCACTGAACCACAGCAGGGTTCATATGCCAAGAAGATATGGGGCGGGGTAGTAACACGCATCTCACCTTCCTGGGACTGTAGCCACAAGACAATGCAGCAGTCCAGGCCCACCACCCGGGTGCCAGACATTGCAGACGTGGGACAATTCCAAGCAGCTCAGTAGCCGGCAGCACTCAGGACTGCTCTTTGGGCCCTGGCTGCCAAGGGTTGGCGTCTAGAGTGAACACTGGCAACTAACAGGCTGCCTCCTGCCCTGCATGTCTCCAGGCTCTCAGCTATTGCACTGATCACTTGGAGCTGTAGCCATGAGCACTGTCAGACCGTCTCTCGGGAGTCCTTGTGGGCTGCTTTTCACAGGGATGTGTCTGATGTGTCAACACTGAATCTCTCCATGGCTGTTCAAGTGGGGTGTGAGTATCTCTCCTCCTTTAAAGTTATATTTTTATTTTGTATATATGGGGGTACATACCCCATGGCTGGCATAGAGAGATTCTCTCCTTCCAACATCTGGGTCCTGAGGAGCAAAGTCAGATAGGTTTGGTGGTAGGCTCCCTTCCTGAGCCACCTTGCCTGCCCCATGTAAAGCCCAACATTTAAAAGGCTGAACTTGTAGTTTGTTAGTTTCCACAGTTCAATTTCAAATTCCTGCATGCCCTGGATTCTATCTGGTTTTGCTGTATAATGTGTTGTCTCTGTTCTACAGATAATACTGTTCTCTTTTTCCATTAAGTTAGTCAAATTCAGTCTTGAGACGTTCCTCTGACTTCTCAGAAGTATATTTGCACTCAAACTTGGTCTATTAAGAACAGATTCTCATGGACTCTGAATTCATAGTGCCGTGCTCATCTTGTGAAGAGTGGTTAGCACTGTTGCTTTTGGTCCTAGGGAGGGAACCATGCTAGACAAGTGCTCCACACCGAGCCCCAGCACAGCCTCCACACAACCCTTCCTCCACACATTCCTCTGAAGGACCTGGTCTTTCCAGCAGAGGCTGCCTTTTGTCCTGCCAGCACTGTTCTTCATGCTGATAGATGCTTACTGCATCTTCCTCCCCCCACACCCACATCAGCACCGGGTCACAGACCAGGCCTGGCTTCTCTGGTACCATCTGTGCCCTAATCCCCTTGATGCAGCCAGATGCAGAAGGATGGGAGATAATTCCTGCTCACTTGCTAGCTTTGACCTGGAAGGACACTTGCCCTGTTCATTCAGTCCCCTGGATAACTTTTCTGTTCTTGGTAGGAGGGCAGCATTTAAATGAGATACCAGGCTGCTCACCCAGTCACATATTGGTCACACTGGAGGCTGGCCCTGTCAAAGTCCCAAGACTTCCCCACTGCCTGTAGCGCCATACATGGAACCCTGACCTACAGGTTGTAAACTGCCAGGACGGCCTAGAACTACCCATGTGCACCCTGGACCTCATGAATTTCAGAGGTTGTTATGGTGGCACCGAGAATTGAACTCAAGGTAGGACAGGCAAGCACTCTTACCACAAACCACAATCCCAAACCTCACTTTCCCAAGCCAGGGTCTAACCAAGTTGCCTAGATCAACCTTGAATTTGTTCTGTAGTCTCCATCCTCCTGCCTCAGCCCCCTGTGGAGCAAGGATTACAGATCTGTGTCACTATACCCCGCTCAGGGAGCTCTCCTGAGGATGGAGCCAACTATGCTAAAACCCACCTCTTTTGGGTGCTGGCCAGGCTGGACTGGTACATCTTCCTGTACCCATTAGCACTCACAGCCATGCACAGGCATCCCTGAAGTCAAAGGGATACACTCCCAAACCTCTTCAGCCTCCTGGAGGACCCGAAGCAGACATCACCAGGATGACATTGGCCAGCAAGGCCTGGGGCCCGTCCTTACAAACAGACTAGATGGCATGTGCTGTTGCCAACTGTTTATTCAGGCCCAAACAGTTCATGAGTACAGCATGCAGCACTCAGTCCACTGCAGGCCACTCCATCAGTAGCAAAAACTCAATTATCAGAGACCAGTGCCTGTGGCCTGCCACCCAGGGTATACTCATGACGTCCAAGGGTGTGGGTTTGGCTGAATATGAAAGGCACCCAGACAGGCCAGCTTGGAGCTGTATGAGTTGCCAACCCAAGGGAAGAGGGTAGGTGAAGAACAGGGTTTCCAGTGTCTTGTGTACCCCAAGCTGGCCAAGAGGCTAACATGGGATCTCTGGTGCTGTCAACAAGGGCTACCCTAGTGCTAAGCCTGATGGCTGAGTGAGCAGGTGGTGTGTGTGTTGGGGTCAAGCTGCCCCTCCCTACTGCTATGAGCTACTCTGCCCCAGTGCAGTAAAGAACCACAGGGTACCATTTTCCCCAGTAGGTTCCAATGGCTCAAATCACCGAAGCCTTCAGCGCCTATGGCTGGCAAACCAGGAAAAGAAGGGGCGTGGGCGTGGGCGTGGGCGTGGTGCCTGCAGGACACGGACAATGCGTGGTGAACGCCAGGCTTTGATAGTGGCATCGTCGCTGGCTGTCAACAGAAGCTCCTGCTCCTGGGGGCTAAAGGCCACCGAGTTGACCACATCCTCATGCCGCAGCTTGGCTAGGCAGATGTTGTAGTGGCGGTCCCAGATATAGCCATGTCGATCTTCAGCCCCACTGTGGGATAGCATCAGGATGAGCCCACACCCACCTGCTGAAGCCCATGCCCAAGCCCTGGAGCCCACCTGAGCCCACACCTGGCCACAAAATCCCTGCTGACATCCAGGAAGATGAAGAAGCACTCGTCATTGGGCGTGTAGGCACGGTGTGCCCGCAGAGCTCGCTTCACCTCCCGCATGGTCTTGAGATCAAACACCAGCAAGTCAATCTCCTCTGCAATGGGCGGGGGCTGCATGGGGTCAGCTACCACTGAGCCAGGGGGCCAGGCACGGCTATTCACATACAGGTATCTGAGCAAGGTACAAGCATGTTATTAGGCACAGGGCCATCTGGGGTGCCCCACCCAGCTCACCAGGCCCACCTGTTATCAGGAGACAGGCCCATGCCAATGATGTGCCCATGTACATCAATGACATGGTCCAGTGCGTCAAAGAAGGCATCTGAGCCGCGGCCCTCGCCCAGCACGGGCCCTGCAGTTGTCATCTGGTGTGGCAGGATCTGTTTGATGCCTGCATGGAGACCAGGGTAAGGGGTCATCCAGAGCCTGCAAGGACATCACCACCAGGGCACTCCCAATCCAACAATAGCCCTAAGTCCACAAACATTGTCTACACTCCGACTCAGGCACAGCTGCGCGCCTGCTCATTTGCTGACCAATCCCTGCCTGGGTTTTTACCACTCTTACACAGGATCAAGTGTGCCAAGGCCAGAACAGTATCCCAATGCATGAGCCAAGCTTGCCTATGGGCTTGCTGGTCTGGGGAGCACCGCAGTGGCTGTTGACCCTCCCAGGCCAGCCCTGCCCTGCCCACCATTACCAATCTGATGAGGTGAGTACGTGAGGCAGCCAGTGGTGAAGATGAGGTACTTGTTCCTGGTGTCAGCATCACTACACTCTGGGGGCTTGGTGTGGCCCTTGGCCAGGAGCTCAGCCACCTTTGTCTCCAGTGCACAATCTGACAGCTGTCCATGTCCATCCAAGACACTATCAAACACACGCCGTAAACCTTCCTTGACATGGCCAGAACCAGAGGTATGCAAACCTGAGTCGGTGGCCTCTTCCTCAGTGTCTCCACCTAGGTCAAAGACTCGGCAGGGGAGCCCAGCCTGGTCACCAGCATCCAGCAGGAGGTCCGGGCTATCAAAGCGGCTGCAGTCGGCCACCATCACTGTGCGGATGGTGCTGGCATTGAGGTTCTGGATCTTAAAGAGCCGCTTTACCACGTTGACATTCTCTGACTCCACATCCTGTGTGGGACATAATCCAAGGCCCAGAACAGGTGCATGCTGGTCAGAGGGCCAGGCCTGGGGAGTAGCCTACCCTGGCCCCTGCATCTGCCCTTCCATGTCCAGCCCTGCCCACACCTTCTTCCTCTGTATTTCCCTGCCCTACCCCACCTGTCTGCCCAGCCTGCCCATCCCGGTCTGAACCTGGAAGGCGTTGTTGAGCCACAGCACTGAGCAGGAGGTGATATCTCCAATGCGGTGCAGGTTCCCCGAAATGAGGCTGGTTTCTGTGAGCCAGCAGCCAAACACATCATAGGGCTTGTTTCTCACACGGGACAGCAGGGCGAAGGAGTCTGGGGGGAAGGCCACAGCTGGGCAGGCTGCTGACAGGTCATAATGGGACAGGCAGCTCAACCCAATGCCCACACTCACCTAAGCTGATGACAGCTATCTCGCCTGAGGAGGAGTTATGTGGCCCCAGGAACACCCCTGAGGCCAGCAGCAGTGAGTCATCCTGGTTGAACTGGGAGAACTGGGTATAACTCCAGTTGTACGGCCTCATATCTGCACTGTGCAGCAGTGAGATGGTCAGGTCATTGCTCCAGATCTGTACCAGAGAGGCTGCAGGGTAATGACCAGGCCAGCTCACTCTGGCAGCACAGCAAGTCCTGACTCTTCTCGGGTGCTGGGTCCTCATGGGGTAAGAACCTTGGCCTAGGCCTTGACCACCCGCCCACTCTTACGACATAATACCAATATAGGGGCTGACCCTTGGAACTAGAGGTTAGAGCTGATCTTAGCGTTTGGTCTTGTGTGGCCCTCTCTGCTTCTCTAACCACTGGCTTCTCTTCCCACTGAGTTCTACTGCGTGGGAGAGGTGCCCTTACCTTCACTGTGCAGTCCTTGGAGCAGGAAGCAAACTGGTACCCCGAGTGGGAGAAGCTGAGGTGCAGGACCTGGTCGGTGTGCTCTTTCAGTGTCTGCACCTCCACACAGGGTACCATGTCATAGAGCCGCCGGAACTCCTCATACCAGGATGTGGCCGCTGTTGACAATACAGTGTCACTCCTGCATGCAAGGCTCCCTCACAAGTCAAGACTGAGAGCTGACAGCATGGCTACTGGGAGCAGTTCTGTAAGGACTCTGGAACTCACTGCAGTACTAATTAGGTCTCAACTACAGGGTGCACCCTTTTGTTCTCCCCCAGTATGGCCCCTGTCCTGAGGCCAGCAAGTTTAGGGGTGTGTGTAGGTACTGACCTGGGTGGCGGGGCACATCTCGAGCCACCTGGTAGTAGCGGTAGAACTGCTCCCTCCATAAGAACTCATCCCGGGATACAGCCTGCCACTGGCGGCATACCAGCCCAGCAGCCAGCACATCTGCAGGGCCCAAACTCAGGAAAATCTGGTAGACAAGGCTGTCGGGGAGCAGGGGCACGCCCCCCTCATCCATCGTGACATTCTGCCCAGACGGTCCTGAAACCCACCAGTGTCTGCTCTGAACCCAGGCCTCCTCACCTCCAACCCCAGGGAGAGACTGATGGTCTGGGGTTCCAGACATGGGAGTCCTAGCCAGCCCCACCAACTGCCCAGCCGAGAATTCCATTGCACTGAGCATGTGCGGGGGTGGGGGGAGGGTGTGTGTGTGTGTGTGTGTGTGTGTACAAGTAGCACTGCCCCACCAGACCCAACACTTCTTGAAGCACCCAGACAGTGATGTTGCACCACCTCACATTCTCCAGGGCACCAAAAGACTTGCTGGATCAGATAGCAATTACCTGAGTACTACTAGGCCAGGTGCGACCTCCAAAGTGAGAGGCGGCCCCATCTTTATACCTTCCAAGTGGAGGCCCTTGACACCTTCCCCAATGCTCCAGGGCCCAGGGGCTGCTCAACTGGCTGGTCCAAGTTTTAGCCCCCCACCCTGTCTTTGACCTTGATGCCACAAGACTTCAGACCAGGGACGACTTTCTTCCGAGAAGGGGTTCCTGGTAGCCAGTGGCCTCTGTCATGTGGCCTCAGGAGAGAACCTGGCCAGGAGGGTGCTAAGAGTAGGTGGGGTTTCTGAATGTCAGAGCAGACATCAGCTTTGCTATTTAACTAGAGCAGGCAGCAGCTCCTTCATTTGCCTACTGAACACCAAGGGTGAACTAGGACGACGGCAACTTGCCAAGGCCATCACTGGCCAGATAAGGCCACCAAAGGCTGTATAAGTGTAGACATTGCAGGAAAAATAGATGATCACAGTCAACAAAACCCGTGGAGGTGGCAAAGGCCAGTTAAAGTAGGACAGGGCAGGCTGAGGCCCGTGACCGGGACCAGGCCCGAGAAAATAAACGAAGGCCAGGGACAAGGGACACCGAAGGTGGCAGAAGGCTTGTGACTGCAGGACTGGGAGTAATGGGGCACAAGGCCGGTGACTGGGGACAGGGCAGATGACACAGGTGAGCACGGCGGGGCCAAAGCCGGGACTCACCGCGGTGCCTCTGACCACTGCGCTGCGCCCGGCTTCCGCCGCCGCTCTAGTCCCCACCTCCGCGTCTTTACGGAGGAGCCAGGCTCGACGCTGAGAGCCCGGAGGCATCGATGGCTCCCCCTTCTCTTGCGCCTGCGCCTCAGGCTCTGACTCTCGGCCGGTGTTTATGCGCCTGCGCATGCTCTTACTCTCAAACTGGCTGGCAGAACAGTAGTCGCTCCTGGCTACCCTCGATGGACTGCAGTAATGAGTCAGGCTCAGCTGGGCGGATTCAAGACTGCCCCTGCTCTCTCTGCTGCTAGGCTTTGAAAAGTGGCTTTCTGAGCACGTTGTTGTTGGTTGTGGTTAAAGCGAGTTATTGCGTGCAGAGGGTTGAGCACTGACCTCAAGTGGAAATAGGGGTGCAGAGGTAAACTCTAACTTCGCACTTGGGACACAATGCCAAGCTATTCTCAAGACTAGGTTCTAGGATGGACCCTGGCTTGGGGAGGGAGTTCAATAATCGGAAGGTGTGGACTTCCTGGACTGTGCTTCCTGTGGCACTGGACAGTGGACTCTGACCTAGGAGAGTAAACCCCTCCACCTCCCTGTCTTGTCACCTACTGCCCGTAGCAAGACCGCCATGCTGTCCCCTGGGGCTGTGTTGTTCTTCACCCTGCTCTTGACGGCCAGTTTGCTGGGTCAAAGAACTCGGAAGCCTTATGGGTCTGTGTCCCCCATCAGCACCATCCAGGCCCAGGCCAGTTTCAATGCTCAGCAGGTAAAAGCTGGAAGTGAGTGGGCATAGGTAAAGGAGCAGTAAGAAGCTGCCTAGCTTGGCAGGATAGGTCCAGGGTGTCCTATTCCCTCAGTCCCGAGCCCTCACAGTCAACCTCCAGTTTGCAGGGACATGGCTTCTTGTGGCTGTGGGCTCTGCATGCCGCTTTCTTCGGGAACAGGGACACCGGGCTGAGGCCACCGCATTGCATGCAGCTCCCCAGGGTGCAGCTATCACTGTCAGCACCTTCCGAAAGCTGTGAGTCTCAGCGGGGCCTCCATCTTCACCCCAGCCCCGAGCCCACCTTACCCTGCCCTCCTGACCCTAAACCTCATCTCTAGCTCTTCTGTGGCCTAGATAGCTATCCCATATGGGCCCTCCTGGGTTGGCTTCCTAGAGCCTGGGTGCCTCCTCTTACGGCATGCCTTCCTCCCCTCCCCAGAGATGGAATATGCTGGCAGATACGCCAACTCTTTGGAATCACAGGGGTTCCTGGCCGCTTCTTGCTCCAAGGTGAGGCAAGGGCATGAAGCGAGAGGGTTCAGGGCTGGAGGCAGAGGGGAAGGGACTGATGTGTTTCTGTGATGTTGTCTCAGCTCCACAGGCCCGGGGCCCAGTGTATGTGGTTGTTGCTGAGACTGACTACCAGAGCTTTGCTATCTTGTATCTGGAGCAGGCGAGGAAGCTGTCTGTGAAATTGTACGGTGTGTACTAGTTCTGTGGTTACACTTGACCTTGTACTTTTCACACATGACCTGCGCTTTGCATCCTGGAAGTCCATCTTGATGGACTGGGTAACCCCAGATGGACACACAGACCCTCCCCACTCCTTTTCTATCTCCATACTCTTGGTAGCAGGCACCCTAGAGGAATAGCTACACATGGGCTGGTGTGAGGATTAGATGGGGCAGGGACACACAGCTGACCTGGCTGTGTCCTGGATACTCTGCCCTGTTGAAACCACTGGAACTCTGCCTATCCCACAGCCCGCTCACTGCCTGTGAGTGATTCTGTCCTGAATGTGTTTGAGCAGCGAGTCAGGGGAGCCAACCTGACAGAAGATCAGATATATTTCTTTCCTAAGTATGGTGAGTGTCCCCAGCCCAGTCATCCTCCTGGATGACACCCGACCCCTGCTTACTACTGCCTGTACCCTAGGTTTCTGCGAGACTGCAGACCAATTCCACATCCTGAACGGTGAGTGGTCAGCAGGGCAGAACACTGGGGGCCTGCAGTCAAGGCCTTTCCTGCCCCTACTAAGGTTTTTGTCTACTGCAGAGATGCCAAGATGAGGCCATCTAGTGGAGAAGCCGCAGACAGTGGACTACCTTCAGAGAGTTCTGAGCATCCTGAATGCACTTGGAGTCACTCCTGTCTGTCCCCAGAAGCAACCCTTCATACAGCTCTGTAGTTCTGGGGCTTTTCAGTAAACCTCAGACTTGGTTCTGGGTCTTTTCTGTCAATCTGGACAGGAGTTCCACCAGGCTCAGGTGGGAAGGGAATTTGCGTACACACACACACACACACACACACACACACACGCGCGCGCGGATGCATGCACACATACACACCCCTTAGCTATCTGAGGATTCTGTCCGCGCGCGGATGCATGCACACATACACACCCCTTAGCTATCTGAGGATTCTGTCCTAGGGAGGCGGGGCTAGAAACAGCACTGAGTCCTTGCTCTCTCCCTGAGCCTGTTCCTCTCTGCAATGAAGGCATAAACCTTGCCTTACTCTCCTACCCCAGCCCTCTGCTCTGGCTTAGTGCCCATGGGGGGTGGGGCTCAGGGTCCTGCTAGGGTACCTTCCCTGGAGAGGGGCACAGGCCTACCAGTAAGCCCTCTAGGGCCCTCCTAATCCTTGACTCTGGAGGCTAAAGAGCTATAGACCAAGGGAATTTGCTAGGGAGATAGCAGGGTGGAATTGAGGGACTGCTTGGAGCACATAGAGTGGAAAGCTGAACCCCAGGAGCAGGGAGCAGGCAGACTACTTAATGAACCAGTTAGGGGTGAACATGGGGCTCCTGGCATGTGGGTAGAACTCCTGATATAGCTGACCTGAGGGACCCCTTAACCCGACTCTAGTCAAGGTTACCAGCTACAGGGAGCAGAAAGCAAGTTGTGCATATCCCCATAAAAGAGGAGCTGGGCCTTTTCCCCAGGCAGAAGCAGTGTTCTTTCTAGACCTGGGCTGGTTTGCTTGGCCCTGTAGGGCTGGGATTCAGGGAACTGGGCATCATCCCAGATGCAGCTGGGCTCTGCTCTGCATTGCTGCTGCCTGACAACTTCCACTGATCATTTGATAAGCATTTCTCAAATGCTCCAAGCCCTGAGGACATGAAATAGGCAAGTCCTTGCTCTTCCAGGGAGTGTGAAGTCCAGGCTCAGCCACCTATTGATGACAGGAAGGCAGAGGTGGACTAACCCCTCTGCTCCCTAGTCCGCCATGTCTTCCCCTCTAGCAATGCCCCCAGTGAGCTGTAGCCCAGGCAGGGCTGCTGTATGATTCCTGGAGCAAAGTCAGGAGTCCGTGTCCGCTGGCATGGCTGTAGGAAAGAGTGCTGCAGAAATGCAGGGGATAGCTGCTCTTGGGGCCACAGATGTCCCAGAGGAGGGTCTGACCACCACCCAGGGTCTCTGGACAGCTGGACTTTGGGAGGGTGGAAAATGGACTGGAGAGAAAGTAAACCACCAGGGACCTTAGAAGGTGGAATTTTAGAAGACTGTCCTATCCACAAAAATAGAGCTCACTGGAGCACTGTGGTCTTGTGGGGCCTGGCCTTGGGCTCACTGCTCTAACTCCAGGGATACCTTTCCCTTTTTGTCTTGTGTTCCCTAACAGAGACTGGTCTCACTCTGGTAGGAGTTGGTCTCACATGGCCAAGGCTTCACCCTCTCCCTTGTTGCCTTATGGGTCTGAATGGGCCAAGCATGGACCATACCATTGACACAGAGCTCTAGAATTGACGCTCATTTTAGTCTCTTTGTAAAAAAGTGTCTTAAAAGCTTTAGTAAAATTTGAAAATATTAGGTATTTTAATGATAACTATATCACACATGCGTGTGTGTGTGTGTGTGTGTGTGTGTATTGGAGGACACTTGTGGAGGACAGAGGGCAACTTGCAGGTGTTGGTTCTCTCCTCCCATGTTTAATAGATTCTGGAGATCACGCTCAGAGTATCAGGCCTAGAGGCAAGCATCTTTACTTGTTGAGCTATCTCACTGACCCATGCATACATTTTTTCCTTCTCTCTCACTCTCTCTCTTTTTTTTTTAAAGAATTATTTATTTTATGTATCTGAGTACACTGTAGCTGTCTTCAGACACACCAGAGGAGGGCATCAGATCCCATTACAGATGGTTGTGAGCCACCATGTGGTTCCTGGGAATTGAACTCAGGAAGAGTTCATACTCTGGAAGAGCAGCCCGTGCTCTTAACACTGAGCCATCTCTCCGGTCCCACTTAACCACTTAACTGTTTCTTATAGGGACCGGAGAGATGGCTTGTGCTTGCTGCACAATCATGCGACCATGATGTTGGAGCTCCAGAATTAACCTTAAAATCTTGGCATGGCCAGTCCCACCTATAACCCTGCACTGAATTAGAGGCAGGGCAGAGTTGAGACTACAAAGCTTGTTGCACTCCAGTATAGTTCCAATGAGAACAGGCAGAGAAGGTACCCAGTGTGCTCTGCTTGTACAACCACATACACAAGCGCGGATATACAGCGCATACACATACTCGTACACAAATGTTTCTTCTACTTTGTATATCACCTTTGAATTCTAATAGCTAATTTATAATATCTAAGAAGAAACGAACTTTAAAAATCTGTAGAGACCAATATCGTGCCTGAGACCACAGGGTTTGAGGACTTGTCCTTTAGGGGCCGCAGAGTAGGCGGCCTGTTCTGCCTACCTGGACTTCGGGCGCTGTGCCCCTTCTCAAGAGGCTAGGCCAAGCAGTAGGGCACCTGCCCTTCTCGTCCACCCAGGTGCTCTATGAACAGGTAGCACCCTGGGTATGAGGATGGTTTAAGGCCTTCTCAGGGGCCTCCTGCCACTCAGGCAGCGTCCTGGGAAAAATTCTGGGGAAGGGGAGTGAATCTTCCCCAAGAGAGGAGACGAGCATATTGAAGAGATGTTTTGTTCTGCCTGTCGCTGTTGGAAGGAAAGAGGAAGGTGGCTGAGGAGGACAAAGAGAACAGTGGGCAGGTAGGAGGAAGAAAGAGGAGCACCAGGGAGGGGTCCAACAGGGCTTAGGAACCGGAAAGAGAGAAGGAGGGCCCCCGCTTCCTGGCTGCCTGTTGGGGAGTGGGTTGGTCTGAACTTTGTGCGGGGATCTCTGTCATCACATGCGTGCCTCCTCCTCATAATCCTGGTTTTGGAGGAAGTCCTGGTCAGCTTCAGGACACTACACAGGACGCCAGATCTCTTTCTGTCCTAAGATGGTCGGGCTGGACTGTTTAGTTGCTGTAAATCCAGTGTAGCACTGGTCGGAGGCTCCACCAATCACTTTAAAGGTAGGAGGAGCTGCCCCGCCTCTAGTTCAGGACTGCTTGAAGGTGGGATAACCGCATCAGCCACCAAGACCTAGGAAAGAGCATAGCCAGGACACTGCTTAGGACACTGGGTCACCATGAGACTTAGCTCCTGAGGCCAACTCCCCTTTGTGAAGTCTCAGCAGGCCTGGAAGAGCCTGGTCCATCAAGGGCCCTCTTGAGCCAGACCTTCAAGGCCTGGTCTGTCCTGCTCTCCAGGTGTCCTGCCTTTCAGAAAAGAGCACAGGGAACTGGCAGAGATGGCGCTGAACCTCCTTTAGGAAGTTCAGACAGGAACCACCTACATTAAGTTTGTATAGCTTTTCTCTTGAATCAACAGCCTGGGACCAGAAAGAGCGTGGCACCAAGGCACTACCCGATCCCAGCCTCTGGTATAGGGCTTCCACCAGGATCCTGCTCCATCCCCACTGGATCATCCCACGGGGCCATACTCCTGTAGGGTCCTGCTCTTAAAGAGTGAGACTTATAAGGTTCTGTCCCCCACTGTGCCTGCTCTCTTATTGTCCTTCTCTCTCTCATTGTCCTTCCCCCAGCTCTACCTCTCCCATCTGCATGGGAGGCCTCTTTGAAATCCCTCAGTACTTCTTACTCGGCCTTGTGTTCCTGAGGCCTCTCCCTCTGCCTCTGACGAGCATTGTGTTCTGATAGTGGGCAGACAGTACTTAAGCCCACACCGATTTTAGCACATGTGTGGGCATGGAATGGCCTGGGGGCTAGCAGGTCAGATCCATGGATAAGACGCAGAGGACACTAGGGATAGTTATGATCCCCACCTAGAACAGGTTGTTCTTTGGCACGAAGGCTAGATAGAGGTGGACGTGGGCAGGTTTCTGACCCACCTGTAGGCACAAGTGTTTGGAGTCACAAGATGGCCCCAGCTGGACACAGTAGGCTTTCTCTTCTTTGGCTGGGACTCCAGAGACCCTGGCAAGTGTTTATGGTCTAAGAGGGTCAGCCCTGCCCTGTTTTCACACCCACCTGTCTGCCATACTCCTCAGGGCACTGGCCACGTGGGCTTTGATATGAGGAAACAGGTTTCTGAGCGAGCTTCACCAGCGTCCGCTCCTCAGGCAGGCTATATCCCTCTGGAGCCTGGTGGCTGTTGGGATGGGCCCTTGGTGGGCTCTGTGGCTGATACTCACCCTGCCTCAAATCCTGGAGGGTCAGGCTCCAGCCATGCCTCGAGGCTTTTCCCAGATGAAGAGCTTCCAAAGTGACCAGGTATAGGGCTTTCAAAGGGGAAGAAGCAGGTTGCAACTGGCTAGGAGTGAGGGAGCATGCAGGCCTATGAGCACTGCTCAGGGAGGTCAGGGCAGAACCTGAACTAAGAGTGAGCCCATGACCTTCAGCAAAAAAGGGCCTGGAGCCCCCGTAACTTTCTGTGTTTGCACTAAACGTTTCCTCTGTGAAAGGGGACGAGCAGAGGCTTGGGGACACCACCTGGCTCCTGACCAAGGCCACCCTCTACCTGCCAGATCCAAGGCAGAGGGAGGGTCTGCCAGTGTCACTGATGCAGATCTGGCCTGCAGTTGCCTCCTGAGGAGGGGTCCTAGCTGACTGTGGGCTGCCCAGGGTAGGATGGGCAGGGGCTGCCTGTGCTCATCACCAGCCATGCAGTTTCAGGGGGAGTGGTTTGTCCTGGGTCTGGCAGACAACACCTACAAGAGAGAGCATCGGGCCTTGCTGAATTTCTTCATCTCATTGTTCGAGCTCAAAAACAACAGTCAGTTTCAGGTGACCAACTCCATGACTCGGTGAGTGGGGTGTCTGCTGTGCAAGCAGTCAAGGACTTGAGGCTATGTTCTGGGAGCCTTGTGTGGTCTGGGCACACTACGGGTTGAGGAACCTCATTTGGAGGCCATGCCTAGCACAGCTTGCTTAATGACGGTTGCTAAAGCCCACCCCAGCTGATGGGCTGACGAGGGAGGCAAATGGTGACTTACTCTAGCCAGAGTGACTCACCAGATGGATTTTAGAGACTCGTATGTGGTTAGGAATCCCTTTCTCGGTCTCTGTCTTGGTTCTGCCTGTCCTACCTTGATCTCTTGGGCAGGCTCTTGTTCTCTTAGTCTTAACGGTGGCAGACAGCTCCAATGTGACGTCTGTTCTTGGCCCATTCTGGAGCTTTTTGGGTGTCAGAAGGGAATAGCTGCTGACACCTAGAAATACTTTCTGTTTAACATGGCTGGCTGTCCCTGTAGATTTGAGGCCCTTGCTGGCTGTCCCGAGCAGGTGTCTCTCTTGTGGCACTGTGCCAGACTTCTAGGAAGGGCACAGAGTAGCTGAAAGGACCCCAGGGCCATGGCCTGGGGAGCAGGGGAGGAATCCAGTCTTCTCCATCCTTCTGGGATGCAGACCCCTCCAAATGAATGGCTGGATTTCTTTTCCTTTCTTTTTTTCTTTTTTCTTTTTTTTTTTTTTTGGCGGTGGCTGGCTGACTTCCTTAGCCCTCTGTCCTACCTCTGCCCCTGCTCCTGCCTATCCCTCCCACAGGGGCAAGCGCTGCAACACTTGGTCCTATAGCCTAATCCCAACAACCAAGCCTGGGCAATTCACCAGGGACAACAGAGGTGAGAAAGATGGGGGCGGGAGGGATGTGACTGCCTTGGGAACCTGACATGTGTGTCCCCCAGGGTCAGGGCCTGGGGCAGACAAAGAAAACATACAGGTCATAGAGACAGACTACGTCAATTTCGCCCTGGTGCTATCCCTCAGACAGACGAGCAGCCAGAGCATCACAAGAGTCAGCCTTCTGGGTGAGCCCTTGCTTCCCTGGGCCCTATGCATAACCCTCCTCAGGGGGGTGCTTCCTGGGTTTGGGACAGCTTGGGGGCAAATACCTCACCACTGCCAAGTACTGAGAACCACGTTGTCCTCTGGTCACAGGTAGAAACTGGAGGCTTCCTCATAAGACAATAGACAGGTTCATCTGCCTGACCAGGACCCAAAACCTCACAAAGAATAACTTCCTCTTCCCTGATTTGACCGGTAATGGGTTTACACTCAGTGGGTAATGGGGTCTGGAGACCCTGGACAATGGTGGCACCTCCCTCTGCCTTCACAAGTCCCATAGCCACTCTCTAGGCAGGCACTACATATACTCAGGAGACATGTGTGGGGCCTTACAGTCCCAGACAGTCTGAACCAAGTGCTTGTTCACAGAGTTTAGCCTGAGCCAGAAGGGAGGTGCTCATGCCTCATGGTCCTATCTGAGTCCTAGGCCATTTTGTTCTAATCCTGTGTCCCTGCCACAGGCTGTCCCCTCCCCACAGATTCTCCTCTTTTGGACTGTCCTCTGTACTCTGGTTCCCTGTTCACAGAACACTGGAGTTCACCCATGGACATCCCTGAATACGGACAGCATATTCCTAGTAGGAAACTCTCAGAGCCTAAGGCCGAGAGGCTTCAGGACTGAGTCCTGTCTTCAGTCTTTTATGGCTGGAATCAGGACCTCTCCCCAGTCTCCACCCAGTGGCCGTTTCTCATCATGCCACCTCCAGTACATACCTGCCACATCTGAACACCCAAGCATGTACCACAAGCACGCAGACAGGCATATGCTTGCACACACCTGCTCACACGTACACTTCACCTCGCACCCTTGTTGTTTCTAGATAAGGTCTGTTGCACAGCCTAGGCTGGTCCTGGATTCATGATTCACTTGCTTTAGCCTCCAGGGTGCTGGTATTTTTGGCCTGTGCCACCACACCTGTGCCACCACACCTGGGTCACATCTCATCTGTTAACATACGATCACATGCCTGTTTGCACTAACCTTAACACTCATGGTTCCATACCACCATGATCTACCACAAGTCTAGGATCCTGTGGGGGCAGGCAGTGCTATGCAGGGACTTCTGGAGAAGCCCAGACTGGTGACAGAGGTGCACTCTACTGGGCATTTCTCCTAATCCCCACCCTGCAGCCACTTCTGGTCTCATGTCCCTGCCCAGCTTCCAGTCTGCCTGCCTGTTGTCCCTCCTAAGTCACTCTCCTGCTCCTCCTCCTTATCCACCATCCCGATACTATCTGTTTCCTCCCCATTAGACTGGTTACCGGATCCAAAAGTCTGCTGAAGAAGGAAATGGTTCCTACCGGTAGAGCCTCGCCCTGCCCCTGCTCTCAACACAAATAAACACACTGCCTACGACCCCAGAATGTGACCACTGTGATCATGGGGTGGGTGAGAGGCAAGGGTGTGAGCCTCTTACCCTGCAGGGCTGTGATAAGCAACCCCAAATGGGCTTTTCACCCATACAAGAGTCCACTCCTTCCCTGGGTAAGATCATGAGTCACCCCTGTACCTAGCAGAGCTCTGGGGTGGACATGATGGACTGTGGTAGGCCCAGGGCATGCCCTTGCACTACTGGGTCCCATGTGGCAGACAGGAATGCTCAGAACCCCAGAGCAGGCAGAAGAAGCCTTGATGATGATGCCCCAGGCTGGAAAAGGGACGGGGCATGACTTCTTTCTGCAGGACGTGGAGACAAACATTTCTAGGCCTAACCCTCATTCTGCGGAAGCCATTCAGAATTAGAGAGGCACAGAGGTCCAGAGCAGCAGGTTTGGAACCCAAGCATCCCAGCTCCAAGTGCACAAGAGGTTGTCAGCACAATGTTTGCATTACCCAGTTCACAACAGCAGGCCACTGCTTGGCCTTACCCATGCCTCAGCCCATCTCAGTCCCAACAAACAGGTCATGGCCCAAGCCATCTGTAGAGATGACACCATAGTCATTGACCTTGATAGAACTCAAACAGCATGCAGAGATAGGCCACCAGACTAAACTTTTACCCTCCTAGAAATACTCTACTGCTTGGGAGGGGGGCACAGGGATTGTGGGAGTGGGAGTGTCGACAATCCCTCTGATGGTAGACCTTCCCATCCCCTGGGCAGTGGTGTATAGCCTCATGACCACTTCCTATTGAGCAAGTTGTAGAGAAACCAAGCACATTCTGGACCATGGCTGAAGCATGGTAGATTCAGACCCAAGGACTTTCTTGATGACACCAATAAGACCAACCCCTATTCTAGTCTCAAGGGATGCCATAAGTAGACCCTTGGGACACAGTTCATCATTCTATTGACATTGACCTCCAAACCAAGCTCTACAAGGAAGGCCTGATCTCTTTTACCCTTAATTTTGTCCCAGATGTATCCAAGATGGCACCTCTTGTGGAGAAAGTGACAGGCACCTGACTCACTGTATGACTGGACTGGTGATGGCTGGCTGCATGATGCGTGAATGAATGGGTGGCTGGTGGCTGGATGGACAGTATGTAGATGCATGGATGGATGAATGGATGAACTGGGAGGGGTCTCGGACAAGATAGGAAAGCGAGCTGAGCTCCGTCAGTTATTCCCCCTCCCTCCCACCGTGGATGTAGTTCGATCAGCTGCCTCATGTTCCTGCTTCTGTTCTTCCTTACCATGATGGACCTACGCTAGAGCTTAGCTGAGGTAAACCTTTCCTCTCACTTAAGCTGCTTCTTGTCAGATATTTGCCACAGCAATGAGAAAAGGAATAACACAGGCCCACGAAACACTGAAGCAAGCTTAGCCTTCCTTCCTTCCTTTCTTCCTTCCTTCCTTCCTTCCTTCCTTCCTTCCTTCCTTCCTTCCTTTCTCTTTTAACTTTTTATTGATTCTTTGTGAGTTTAACATCATATCTCCTCATGTCCACCCTTCACCCTTGGAACCTCCGTTAGCATTCTGTCTAAGCTCCGCCCCACAGTTACCTGGCAACAGCCAGGTGTGCCTGACTCACTATAAAAGGGGCTGCTTACCTCCTCTTCTCATTCTTGCTCTTGTTCTCTCCTGCTCTTGCCTTCCTGCTCTGGTTCTCTTCCATCCCCCTTTCCCCCGTCTCGTCACATGCTCATGGCCAGCCTCCTCT
>NW_021604664.1:2247608-2257646 GCF_004785775.1 Grammomys surdaster | reverse complement strand
TTCTCTTCTCTTCTCTTCTCTTCTCTTCTCTTCTCTTCTCTTCTCTTTTCTCTCTTCTCTCTTCTCTCTTCTCTCTTCTTCCCTCTTCCCTCTTCCCTCTTCCCTCTTCCCTCTCCCCTCCTCTTCCCTCTTCCCTCTTCCCTCTTCCCTCTCCCTCTCCCTCTCCCTCTCCCTCTCCCTCTCCCTCTCACTTTTTCTCTCACTTTCTCTGTGCCTTTCTCTACCTCTACTACCCTCTTGACTCCCCTCCCCACGTCCTGAGTAAACTCTATTCTATTCTATACCATCATAGTCATGGGGAATGAGCCTACAGAGACGCCCCCTTCCCCCACACCTCACCACATATCACCAAACATATCCCCTCCTCTCTTTATCTTTTTATAAACACATCAACCTCCTCCTCAAAATAAAAAGAACACAAACAAACAAAAAGCATAGAAAACATCTCATCATGGAGGCTGTAGTGTGTCAGTGTGTCCCTCAGTATTTCCCTCTGTCCACACATCTTCACTTGAGAATGTTCATGGCAATGAGTCATTGGTCTGGTTTGAGATCTCTGGCTTCTGTGTCACCATCAATATTGAACTCTCACTGGGCTTCCTCCTGGTTACCCTGTTGTTGCCCTGTGTCATGGAGATCCTGCAGCTTTGGATCAGCAGGACTGGCCCTTTTTCATATCCCAAACGTTCACAGATAATGTAGATTTTGGGGTGGGGAAACTCAGAGCCCTGGATCTGGGCATGAGTGGTAGCTGAGCTGGTCAACTCTCCCTTATCCAAATCACCAGGGTAAATTCTCCAGCATTGTTCAGGCTAGACCACCTAATACTGCCATTGGCAGGAGGCAGGATCAGCTCACTCACACCCACGCCTCCAGAGCCAGCTCCACTGTGCTGCCCAGTCAAGGTGCAGGGCCCACTCTCCCAAGTGCTGCAGCCTCTGAGGGGCTGGGCTAATTCTCCCACTCTCACACCCTCAGGGCTGGCTCATCTGAGCCTTTGGCATCAGGGCCAGCTCCACTGTTTTGCACAGGTGAGGAGCAGGGCCTGTTCTCCCAGGTGCTACAGCCAGTGAGGGGGCAGGGCTAGCTCTCCTGCTCTCATGCCCTCTCTTGAGGCCAGCTCTCCCAACTGCCTCAGGTGGTGGGTAGGCCGGGTGTGTGAGGTGGCTGAGGATGTCACCCCCATACCTACACCACCACACTGGCAGATGAATGGTGGGGCCAGTGTCCATCCTACACCCTACCCCCACCGGGACCAACTCCTGTGCTGCTTGGATGAGGGACACTCTCCCAAGTGCTGCCACCAGCAAGTAAGAACTGGGACCAGTTTTCCAAAGTGCCGTAGCCAGTGAGGGGTGGGACAGTTCTGCACGGCCCTTGGACATTTAACACATTTCCTGGTAGCTGCCCAGAACAGGGACATCCCCATGTTCTCTAGTGAGCCACCAACATCAACAATGACTCCTGTCACTGTATAGCTACAGGCCCAGACATGGCCCTCAGTGGCAGCCCAGGCTGGGATCTCACCATGGCCCCAAGTGGCAGGGCTGGCCACTCACAACAGACTGTTCCTCTTCACCCTCGAGTCTCCAGCTCCGTCTCTCTTCACTCTGCTGCACTTCTCGTCCTCTCCCATCTGTCCACCACATAAACACACATTGTGGTGGCTCCTGCTGCAGGCTGGACATGGGGCTAGTGGGCCCTGTGTGACACTGTCTATCCATGTATCATAATGTGGCAAGCAGGTCCATGCTCTGGAGGGCAGGAATGTGGGTGGCATGACAATCTGCAGGTCTCTGTCTGTCTTCCTCCTTTCCCATTGCCCTGCATGCTGGTAGGCAGGGTTCTGTGTGTCTATGTCCTGCCTGTACTGTGGAGCAGAGGGCAGATCTGTAGGTGTCACCAAGCCTGTGTGGCCTGGCAGACCAAAGGCATGTGTCTGTCTTTCTCCTCCAATGCTGCACTGCCTGGAATTGATTTGATTTGATTATGTGTCCTAGGCTTATGACAGCTGTGGCCACCAAGCAAGGCATCAAGCCAGAATAAACAAAGGACTGCCATCTGCTCTGTCCCTGACTAATGATATAAGAACAGTGCCACCATCAAGGTGTCTCCTTGCCCATTGCCAGGAGCTTACCCTCCATTTCTATGAACCAAGCCTTCCTTGCAGAGAAGGGAGTTTGACTACCATGTGACATCAGGGACAGGTGTCAGAAGAGCCACCTATGTGACCATGCCAGAGAGTTATAACCCATCCACAATCACCAGAGCCTGACCTAGCTGGGTACTGAGTCCAGACCTAAGAACAGCATGGCCTCTGTTCTCATCCTAGAGCTGCATTCACAGAGCACATGGATGCCGCTCTCCTAGGTGGTTGTGTCTCCTGACACAGAGAATTCTCCTTTGGAGCTGAGGTGAGGATCCTCTTTCCATAGCAGGAACTAAAGCACCAGGACATTCTCTAACACTAACAAAAGGTCTGATCCTCAAAAGATCTGACACAACTATAATACCATCTGAATTGTGGTTTTCACACGTCCCTTTATAGGAGTCATGGGGGTAGAAGCCATGATTCCTATAAAAAGAGATAGACTCCACTATGATTTGATAGGGGAAAAGGGTCACTTACAAGACTGTGCCACCACCTCAGAAATATCAAACAACAACTTTAAAATCCACAAGGCAGGACCCTTGGGAAGCCCTCATCTCCTGGCAGCAGCTGCCCATTCCAGTACACTTTGGAATGTTTGCTTTGAAAACAAAACTCCTTCTCTGTAAATTGTCTCTAAAGAACAAGGCTCTCCCATAAGCAGGTGGACTAGCCCTTGGCCATGAACTGAGCCAAGACCAGCAGAAGAGGCCAGAGGAAGAAATGGCAGAGCAGACATAATAAAAACAGGAATCTGCTGAAACACAGGATAACCAACCAATTTCTGAGAAAATATTCTGGTGCAATAGATGGAGAAGAGAAGGGTGGTCACAACAGGCTGTCACTGAGGGCACCACCACCACAGATCCCGAGGGGTGTGTGTGTGTGTGTGTGTGTGTGTGTTACACGTGTCTCTCAGCCTGAAACACACATCTGAACAGCTACAGACCTTTAACTCCAGAGAGGAGCCACCAGTCCCTCACACAGTTGGAGGCTCCTGCTTTGACCTGTGTCCCCATCTGATGCCATATCAGCGTGCAGAAGACAGTGAAAGACTAGACATGGCAGACGGCACATGGATGTCATCGGAACTGCACAGCTTCCAGTCTTTGTGGTGTTCATTTTATATCCCTTCCCTCTCAATCTCAGTTCCATTCAACATTGTGAAGCAGTGGGGAGCAGCAGGACGGCCCCTAAGCTAGCTCCATGTGTCCTCTGCCCGGCTGGGGCCTCAGCCGCACTTTACTTGTCTTCCTTTTAGTGATGCTGAGACTAGATCCCAGGAGCTCAGGGTCTCACATGTGCTAGGCATGTGTTAGGCATGTGCTAGGGATGTGTCCCATACTGAGCTTCTTTGCCTTCATAAGATCATAATTTCCAGAAGAGCTTACCTTCACTGACCTTAAATCGGGTGCTTGGTGTCCTGTGACCTTCACCAGTAGGTTCCAAATGTACCCCAGGCACCCCCAGTTACACAGTAAGCATCTTCTACTCTGAAGCAGATACTCGACTTCTTCTTGGCAATGAGAGATGAATCCCTCTAGCCAAGACAATGATCCCTTTTCTGCTGGTCATCTCAGTAGTATGACGACCCCAAACAGTCAGATGGATTCCTTGTGTACTAAGAGCTAAAAGCTAGCTGACCAGACAGGAAACCAACTCTTGTGAGTTGGAGGGCCTTCCCACATTGCCTGGCTCTCCAACTCTTGGAATGCAGCAGTTCGGTGACAGCATTTGACCATACTCTTGCTCTTGGAGCAGCCAGGCTTTCTGTATCTGCTGTCAGGTACATCTTCCAGGGCAGCCTCTGGTAAGATGTGACTGTCAGGGCAAGAACCCCTGCACTTGTTTGAGTAGTCTTGAGAGACAAGAGCAATGCTATCCAGAGGGGCAGGGATAATTTCATAGAGGCCTCTTTGAACACTTTATTGCCTCAGCCTGCTTGCTTCTCCCCACTGGGCCCTTCACACCCCTCCTAGTCATGTAAATGGGGACACAGGAAGCACAGAGGCCTCCCAGTATGGAGGCAGGGCATGTTTGTGAGATGCTCTATCCCCTTCAGCTACTCTCAGGCTTCCAGGGGTCAGTACCCAGAGGTGAGTGTGCAGGGACTAGGATGCTGCAAACATCCTGCAGGAGTCAGTGTGCAGGAGCTGTGCTGTACCACATGGCAGTCTGTGGTCAGAGCACAGAGGTCAGCATCGGGGTTGGAGATGAATACACATGGGTCTCTGAGGGGTGGGGTTGGAAACTTCATAGTCTCATCCGGGATCCTCAACTAGATGTGGAGTGGGAATGGGGCTTGGGCGTTGCTCTCCAAACCAGGTTGGTTCCATCCTGGGTTCTTCACCGAAAAAGAAACCTTGTATCTGAATCTTGTATCACACACATGGCTGCCTAGCTCTGCCCAGATAACAAGCCCAGCCCCTGTCTTGCCAGGTGGCCAGATAAGTCTCTTTACTTTGGCCTGTGAGCAGCCCTTCCCATCACCACCTGGGCTTGCTGGGCTTGGACCAACCTGCTGGGCCCTAGAGCTGAGCCTGCAGTTTGCTGGAAGTGAAATGGGGTCAGTTGGACAAGGACCAGGCCTGTGAGCGGCCTCTCCCATCACCACCTGGGCCTGCTGGGCTCTAGAGCTGAGCCTGCAGTTTGCTGGAGATGGAAGTTAGCAACTGGACAGGAGACTGGGTGTGTGAAAGACCTGACCCGGCACCACAGAGTGGCCCTCCCTCAAGACTCTCCCTTCTGGATTCTAAATCCTCCAAACCCTCCAGTTCCTTTTTATCATTAATATTTATTTCCATCCCAAGTGCTGCCCTACTCCCAGGCACCCAGGCCCCCCGGTCTTATTACCACCCTTTCCCCAAAGGAAACTGTTTACCCTAATGTTATCCTGGTCCTGCCCTGCTGCATTCCTAGAGTCAGTCCCATGTGCTCCACAGCATGAGGCTCCCTAGGGACACCTACAGGATCAGGACTTTGCTGCTGGAATGATCCATGGGTCCCTCTGTTCTTCATGATCCATGAGGAGAATGAGAAGGTATAATCACCTCACTTCTCAGGCCGCTGTGTATCTGAGACACCCATGCTTAAAGTGGGTGATGTGGGGGTCAAATCCTAGCCCTTCAGGCTGTTCATTTCTGGAGACGGAGCGAGAGAAGGAAGTAGGGAGGTCTGTAACTTCAACCAATGACAGGGATAGCTCTTCCCACCAGGTTTGGTAGAAACCCTTCATCCCTCAGCAGGAGTCAGATAGGTGACCAATGGGGGAGCTGAAAGTCTGGATAGAGGATAGGGCAGAGAAGCAGAGGAGGTAGCTCAGGTTGAGGCTTGGAAGGACATAGTGGTAGGCAGGCAGAAGCAGGTTGGGAAGGAGGGCCGGAAGGGAGGGAGGAGATCTACTTGAGCAATGAGGGTGGGAAATAGGACAGGCAACATCAGCAGCAGCCCTCACACCTCTCTGGAAGAAAATCAAGTACCTAGCTGAGGGCTTCGCCTTGGCCCTTGGGTCCATCCTCAGCTCTGGGGGTGGAGCTACAGCATACCCTGTCATTATCCAGGTTGGTAAGTGTAGAGTGTCAGGCCCTGCCCCTGGCACCCCATCATTGAGGACTGGGATGATCAACCAACGTGCTTGATCAGCTCAGTTAAGCTTGCCCGTGGTCAGGGTGCTGGTCAGGGAAGACTCTCTGCACACTGCCGTTCTACCCCAACCCTGCTCACTGCTGTGGTCTGGAGGCTTGAGGTTAAAACTGAGCCTGGAGTCACAGAGTCAGAGCCTGGCCTCAGGGAAACCAGAGGCTCAGCTGGAGCCAGGCCTGGTGAGCAAAGAGGATTCCCTTGTGGAGGCCTAGACCTTCAGATTCCCCCAGGCTGTATAGCCCCAGGGCTGTCTGTTTACCTATGGTTTGTCACCACTGTGACTCCTATTCAAACAGCTAGTCAGGGTCACTGCCCACTACCTGACAGTTGTTCCCAATTGGAAGAGACAATTGGGCTAAGAGGCTGGGCAGTGGGGTGAGAAGGAGGCTGGCTTCTTGGCTCAGATAGAGGATGCAGCAGCTGTCGGGGCCTAGGAGTAGGTTGCTTCCAGAGTCAGCAGGAATGTGTAGGTTCCTGTAGGTGAGTAAGATAATGGCCAGGTGGGGCCGCCATAGATGTGCAGGCTACCACAGGGTCTGAGATTCCAACTGACCCCACACTAGGTCTGGGTCTCCAGAGAAGCCTGAGACTGTCATAAAGGTCTGGATCCTCCCACTTCCTGTGACAGACCCAGAAGAGGCTTCTTAGACTTGGGACCAGGGAGAAGCAGGTTGAAGTGCTAACAGTGACCTTGGAGCTGGGTCTAGGGTTAAAGTGAGTTTTCTTCTGCTCCCCATCTTCTAGAGCAGTGACCATAATGGCATGGTACCCTTGTGGCCATGGGATATCCTTGGCAAAAGCTGGGCAGCACAGGGGGTTGACCCTACACTGGATAGGGAGTCCCCAGAATCCAGGGCCAGGTACTGCCAGAAGGGCCGACTGAAGTCTTTCTGGCCTCCTGGGTGTAGTTCAGAGTTGCAGTGTGCAGAGCGATTCAAGGTCACTCACTACCCCTGGCTTGAAGGGGTTTTTATGGGTCTTCTATATGACCAGTACTCATGCCAAACCGTGGGGCTCTGAAGGATAGACACTTCTTCAAGTACCCCTGTCTTGAGCTGGGGACAGTGAGATAGGCATGAGACTCACACCTCTCAGGAGCGACTCAGTTATGTGGACCCTCAGCATGGGCCAGGGTCAGCATCAGATGGGAGATTCACACGCTGTGACAAATTTGCCTACATTTTTACAGTAGAGGGAAATTTCCACCTGATCTGAGTATATCACGGGCTATTGTGTCCTTCCTGTGGTTCTGGATGGACCAGGGACCCAACCATCCCCCTTTTCTTTAAAAAATTTTATTTATTTATTTTATATATATAACGAGTACACTGTAGCTGTCTTCAGACACACCAGAAGAGGGGATCGGATCCCATTACAGATGGTTGTGAGCCACTATGTGCTTGCTGAGAATTAAACTCAGGACCTTTGGAAAAGCAGTCAGTGCTCTTAACCACGAGCCATCTCTCCAGCCCTGCCCCGTTGCGTTTCTAGTGGGTTTCCCAATGAGTAAACAAGCACGTGGCCCTTCAAAGACCTGTGCTTGCATATTCCTGATAGCTTTATGTGAGAGAGCTCCAAACTGAAAATAATCCCTATGCCTGTCAATCACCAACTGTGGAAGGTGGCACAGTGTCGCACCACATGGCTCCTGATGCTGCCATGGCAATTCACTGACTCACAAGCTATCAGGACGTGTGTAGTACGGCTCCCCTTACAGACGGAGCAAAGCACTCTTTAGGCACTGACAACTGTAGGCTTGGAGGGCAGTGGGAGAAGTGTAGGGAGGAATCCACAAGGGAGCTTAAGGAATCTTTTAAAAAGTATGCTATGTGTCTAGGTGTTTTGCTTACATGTGTATCTGTGCACTGCTTGTATGCCTGGTGTCTTCAGAAGCCAGGAGGGTATTGGATTCCCTGGGACTGGAGATACAGTAGATTGTGAGCTGCCATATGGATGCTGGGAGTCAAACAGGGAAGAGTATCCAATGCTCTCTCTTAACTGTTGAGTCATCTCTCCAGCCCCAGAGAAAATCTTTGTGTGTGTGTGTGTGTGTGTGTGTGTGTGTGTGTGTATGTGTGTGAGTGTTTTGAGACATGGTTTCTTTGTGTATCTGTGTAGCTCTGGCTGTCCTGGAACTCACTCTGTAAAACAGGCTGTCCTTGAACTCACAGAGATCTGCCTGCTTCTCTGCCAAATGCTGGGATTAAAGGCACGTACCACTACCTTCTGAAACCAAGGAATCTTTTAAAAAGCTATTTATTTCTATCTTTTATTTATGTATGTGGGGATGGAGGAATGTCTGCAAAGACCCTGTTGGATCTTCTGGATCTGTAGTTACAGGTGGTCATGAGCCTCCTGACATGGTGCTGGGAATAAAAGTCAGGTCCTTGGGAAGAGCAGCAAATTCTCTTAGCCACTGAGTCATTTCCACAGCCCTGGTAAGCCTAGAACTCACTACCTAGATCAAGCTTGCCTTTGGCTCACAGAGATCCACTGCCTCTGCCTCCAGATGAAGGAATCTTTGTGGACTGGTAGACACTTTCACTGTCTTAGTTAGGGTTTTACTGCTGTGCAGAGATACCATGACCATAGCAACTCTTATAAAGGACAACATTTAATTGGGACTTGCTTACAGTTCAGAGGTTCCGTCCATTATCATCAAGGCAGGAAGCATGATAGCATGCAGACAGTCATAGTGCTAGAGAGGTATCTGAGATTTCTACATCCAAATCTGCAGGCAGCAGGAAGAGAGAGTAACACTGAGCCTGACTTTAGCTTCTGAAATCTCAAAGCCCATCCCCTGTGACACACTGCCTCCAACAAGGCCACGCCTACTCCAACAGGGCCATACCTCCAATAATGCCATTTCCTGAGTCTATGGGGGCCATTTTTATTCAAACCACCACATGCACTATCTTACCATTGTGGTGATGGTTTCCCGGAAACACACATGTATTATAACTTCTCAAAAATTAAAAACAAATTCTATAAAATTCAAAGCCACAAAGATAAAGTTATGTCACAGAGGTTGTCATTAAGCCAGAGCAGAGGCAGTCTGAATTTTCCACCACGGCAGCTTTAAGCCACCTGAGTAGTTCTTTCTGCCCTCTTTCCCAAGGACAGTCCAGATGCTTTCCCTTTGGCTGATACTGAAACAATTTAAGCAACATAGTGACTAAGGAAGTACAAAGTTACACCCCAGAGAACAAACAGAGATCCTTGAGTCCATACTGAGATAGATAAGCTGGTGAATAAAAAAACACAGATATAGAAGAGCCTAACACCCAGTAAGGCCAAGTGCCGGTCTCGTTGGAAGGGCAGGCTGCACACATCTTGGTCCTCTCAGATGAGAAATGAGCCCAGTCAACATCTGCCTCCAAAGGCCCCAACAAAACTCATGATTCCTGGTTCTTCTTGGGGAGCCAATGATTTATTGGGCTTACAACCTAAGCTAAGTTTACAGACAGGAGTGTGAACCAAAAGCAGCCAAACCAGAAAGCCCGCACCTAGCTAGCTGCATGGGTTTTTCCCTTCCCAGAGACTTGTCAGGTTCAGAGATCTGGGACCCATGCAGGGACTTTTGCAAAACACCTGACCAGCACTGTCCGAAACCCTCATGGCTAAGAAGAAATAATTGGTACACTTTCCCCAGCCCAGAAGAGCCCAAAACCTCCTGAGGAGCCTGGATCAGACAAAGAACTGGACAAGCCCTTTAAATGGGCTAGGACATTTTTCTTTTTGTTTTTGTTCTGTATCAACTCCAGGGCTGCATGCCAGTCCAGCACTCCACCAAGAGAGCTAGAAGTTTGATTAAAATACGGACTTTCTGTGGTTTAGCATCTCAATACTCAATGTTGCTTCATGTGGCCTTGTTAACTATGCCAATGTCCCACTAGTGTCATGTGCTTTAACAGGAAATCTAAAGCTATTTGAAAATCAAAATATATATATATGTGTTAATATCACGTGTTGGTGTTGTGTGCAAAAACACATGTATAAGTCAAAGGACAATCTTGGGTACTATCCACCTGTTGTTATTTTTATGGCTTTTGTTTTCTGAGACAAGGCTTCCCATTGGCTGTGCTGGCCTCCAGTGCAGGGAGCTGCCTTTCTTCACCTCCCCAGCATGGGGATTGGAAACATGGACCATAAGTTCCAGCCAAGACCTTTTATTGTCTTGGCTGTCTTCCCAGTCCATATATATATACATACATATACATACACACACACACACACACACACACACA
>NW_021604664.1:2224596-2247208 GCF_004785775.1 Grammomys surdaster | reverse complement strand
TTTTGGTTTTTTGAGACAGGGTTTCTCTGTGTAGCCGTGGCTGTCCTGGAACTCACTCTGTAGACCAGGCTAGCCTCGAACTCTCGAACTCAGAAATCTGTCTGCCTCTGCCTCCCAAGTGCTGGGATTAAAGGCGTGTGCCACCACCACCCGGCCCTTATATATATTTATTTTTAAAGTTGTACGTATTTTTTAAAGACACTGTGTTGCCTAGGCCGGCCCTGAGCTTAAGAACCTCCTGCATTAGCCTTCTGAGTGCTAGGATTACAAGCCAGGGCCAGGACTCCCAGCTCGAGCACTCATTTTTAAAGACAGTGTCTAGGCAGCAGGTGAGTTACTGTGTCCTTTTCAGGTCACCAAGCCTTCTGGTCTCCCAGCACCTTCTTCCTTTGCATCTGCAGATCTTCCTCTCCTTTGACTGACTACGGTCATTGTTACTGTTCATGTTGATCAGTGTTGGGTCTTAAGTGTTGCCGTCTCCTGTGCCCGAGGTTGGACTGACAGGATTCCTCCTCTTGGCACTTGCTTGTCCATGTTTTCCACTGGATGGACAGCAATAGGGAGACAGCAACCTCCCCAAAGTCTGTTTCCAGAGCCCCTTCTGGCCATTCTGGCCTGGGCGTCCAATGTAGCTTCCTGGATTACATACAGCAGTGCAGAGGATTGGACCACCAAGGTATCTAGGAAGCATCTAAGTAGATCATCAGGGTTTCCCCAGAGGCACAGTCCAGAACCAGGGTGATAGAATCCTAGCAACCACCTCCCCCAGCACATGGAAAAGAGGCCAGAGAAGAAGACAAGAAGGGGTGTCTATGGTCCTCAGGTGGCCACCACAGCCAGTCTCCAGGGCCAGTTGAGGGCTACATCCAAGGTCAGGAGGGAGGAAGAGCTGCAGAGAAGGCAGTAGCCCCATGAACGGCCATGGCCCAGATTGGCTATGTGGCCTGAGCAGGTGGCCCTGGGCCAGCTCTGGCACAGCATGCTCTTTCCCTCTTTGCTTAGCCCAGAGAACAGTTCAGTCTGCTCCCAGGCAGGGGGTGAGAGTGGATGCAGAGCCTGTGCTCAACAGACCAGGGAAAGTGTGGGTGGCTTCTGGGGTGGCCATGCTGGGCACACGGTGGACCCTAACACCTATCTGCTGTCGTCTTGCCCAGGCTGGAGCTGAGAGCTCTGTGCTTGTTTGCATGAGCAGTATGCAGCACAGAGCATGTAGGCGGTGGGCAGTGGAGCAGGAAGGGCTGAGGCGGTATTCGTGGAATAGAGCCCTCCCTTAGAGTGCAAGAAGCCAACTGGAACAGGTTTTCCCTATTGGATGGAGAGACAGGAGCTGCTGGCTTCGGACAGGGCTAGCATAAACCCAGTGACAGCTGGAATCCAGCACCTCACTCACTACCTCCTCCACCGGCCTGGCCACGGGCTACCCAAGACTCCGCTGCCTGGGATCAGCCTTCTCCACCCACATGGAGCTCTTATGGATGGGTCTCACCTTGCTGGTGATGTTGCAGACCCAGGCCCAAGGCCCAAGAAGGCATGAAGGGCTCCCCAACGTACATTTTCACAAGATTTGTTTGCCCAGCCTTGGGAAGGAGAGAGTGACTATGAACCCTGGCTGGGGAGGCCCAGTTCCCATGGGTAGGAACAAGAAACGGGGAGTTCAGCCCAGTGCCAACCCTGCACCGACTTCACATTCCCTGGTGGCCCTTGAGACCGTCCAGGTGGGGACAACATTCTCTGTCCATGGAGTGAATTTGAGGCTTTGAAAGTCATTAGATCTCTGCCAGATGCAGGAGATGTGGCTTGGGGCCACATCTGGGGTGGGAGAGGGCTAGATCTGTCTGTCACTACAGTTCCAAGGAGAGTGGTTCATTCTTGGCTCGATGGGCCACACCTTTAGGAGGAAAGATGGGGTCCCGTTCCAAAGGTGAGTGACAGCCTGTTTGCCACTGCATCTGCTCCACTCAGGAGAAACCAAGTTCTCCTGGCTCCTGCTACATGAGGGGACGGTGGGTAGTGGGTAGAAAGTCCAGTATTGACAGGCAAGTGAGAGACCCCACAGCAGTAGGGACTGTCTGGCTTGAATGAGTTCATGGATAACTTCCAAATACATGCACCTGCTTGTCCTGGAACCTGTGTTTAGAGGGGAAAGCATCAGGGCAGCAGCAGGGGCAGGGGCAGGGCCGCAGCAGGGAAAGGCGCAGGGAAAGGCTGAATCCAGGAAGACACTCAACCTGAGCTAGGCACAAAGTCAGGACCAGGTAACACAGTGACATCAGGGCTTTCCCTGCACCAGTGGGAGCTCTGGGAAATCCAGGGTGCCATGAGGCATGTCTTGTCTTGGAAGCATGAGAAGCAGGACCCTTCTAGAAGACCCCAAAGTCTCCTCCTACTGCTGCATTCCACATTCCCCTCAATGACCAATTCAACCCTCTGCTTTCTATCCTCCCCAGGACCCCAGCATATGAACAAGACCCCAATTCTGAGGGTCAGACACACCAGGGCCTCCTCAGAGTCTGGGAAGGTAAGTTCTTCCTGTCCAAAACTCCAAGGAAGGCTTGAAGCAGCCCTGAGTCAAAGAGCACTCTGGTGTCACTCTCAGGATGGGTGTGACCAGCAGTCCCCTTCCCATGCCTGCTCCCGTAAGAATGAAGATCAGAAAGTTATAAGGTGAACTTGGTAGAGGACTTCAAGAGTGTTCCCCTGGTCCTCCACAAAAGGACTAAGGGGCAGGGATGATTCCAGGCCCCGCAGCTGGGTAAGACCCTGGGTAGAAGATGGGTCAATGGGGATAGAGGGAGACATCCTGGGTGAGATATCATTCCCTTAGTGGGAAAAGGGGTCCTTCCCAAGGCCCCCAAGGGAGTTAATGGAATCAGAGGATCTCCTCTCATCCTGACACAAGGAGGAGGGAACTGGATCTGAGAGGAGGCATATTAAACTTGCTGGGACATTGGGTATCCTCCAGGACCAAGTCACCTTCTTGTCCAAAATTGGTACAGGGGCCAATTGGAGTGGTGGAAGGGGGAACTGGGTTACACAGATGGCTGTGAGGGGCCCCAAGCGCTGAGGACTACTGTGCATTAGAGCTGGAAACTCTGACAAGCTAAGAGAATCATGCACTCAGCCCTGATCCTTAAAGGCTAGAGGGTAGAAAGGTTGGGAGAAGGTCCTCCAGTTACACATCGGCTGGTAATGAGACTCCAGAGGAATGTCTGAGGCAGAGCCTGGGGTGAAAAAAAGCCCAGAGCTAAGCAGTAGGTCCTGGGCACAGGAGGAAAGCTCACAGTTCATTAGATAAAATGTTTCTATCTCAGTACGAAGGCAGGATACACTCAGGGCTGGATGATTCAGGGCTCATCAGGTATAAATCCTAGCAAGATACATCCAGATAGGATGCACTTTGCCTTGGGCAAAGTCAGAGTGGGGTCTACTGTACAGATCCACCTCCACGCCTGACACTGACATCTTGGGCTATACATTGTGAAGGAATTGGAAATGAGACATGAAGTTCGGTGCAGGCTTTCAGAAGGGACATTATGGTAAGGTTGGAGCCAAAGTTTTGGCTTTATAGTTGTACCAGAATCAGTTATATGTGAAAACATTGCGGGGAGGCAGAGCATGCCAGAGCACACTGTTGCCTGAAATGTGCTTCCTGTCATGTCTCTGGGTGCCCTGGTCTGTGTCATCCTACCTGTTCCATCTGAAGGCACTAAGCCAGGTATGGGTTGGGTAGGGAAGGGGCTTTGAAAGTCAGAGACCATGCAAGTGTGTCTTTAGGATGTTGGGCTCCCCAGCCAACATTGCCCCCATAAAGGAGTATGACCTAGAGTCCTAAGTTAACTGTGTGTCTGTCTGGTACAGATGGAGGAGATGGTGACCGGTCATTGGCTGAGACTCTGTCCTCTGCTCTCTTGACCTTCCTGTGTTCCTCATGCTCTCCCCGCACCAGGCTAGCTGCTCTTAGGCCCCTTCTGCAGGGGTCTGTCCCTGCCCAGGTCCTTCTGGCTCCAGGTTCTCTCTCATTTCCCTTCTTCTTCTCTCTCTTTCCTAGGTTAGAAGACCACCATCCGAGCTGGCTGACCATGGAAGGCTCAGCCCTCACCATGTCCCAACTAGACCCACAATGTCCCTCCTCCCCCAGCCTCATCTCCCCCAACACAATAAATGCCCATGGCAGAGGAATGAGCTGGCGTCCTTGCTGTCACAGGGAGTGTGAGCTGGGTGGCTGGGGGTTCTCAGCCCTCCCATTGCACAGAAGCTAGAGTATCTGATTGGGGGTGGAAGTATCCTCTGGGACACTTGTCTTCCTCCATTCTGTTATGTTAACTTAACTCCCTCCTTAGTAGCAGAAACTCAGAGAGACATTTACACTTCAACAGCACCTAGCCTCAGGCTGGGGAGTAGGGAGCCTGATGTGACCCCAGGATCTCCAGAAGCCCAGATCCCAGGTGGGGCTGAAAAGGAAGTGCCCAAACACAACGCCTCAGAGTGTGGTACCCAGCTACCCTTGGTAGGTACCCTGTAAGGGCTTTCTCAGAGCTGTGGACCAGTTTCCCTGGGTCCTCTTAGACTCATAGTTTCTCATAGTAAGAGTCGGGGCTCTGTCTCAGGGATGGACTTAGATTAAGATCCAGATACACCTTTAGTTCTAGTACTCAGGAGGTGGGCATTTGTGAGTTCAAGGTCAGCTTGATCTATATAGGAAGTTTCAGGCCAGCTAGGACTGCACAGTGAGATCCTGTACCAAAAATCAAAATAAAAAAAAAATCCAGATCCTATGGCTGTTGTGAGCACACATGTGGGAGCCAGGAGATGCTGAAGGCCCTGCCAGCCAGTCCTGTTTAGGAGACTCCGTGTGGCTGGAGAGGAACAAGCCGCTCTCCAGTCTACCTGGCCCTCCAGGAACACTGCTGAGGATGCTGTAGCCTTCCTGGGGTTGCCTTATTCAGCCTACTCCCTGGTCTTGATTGCTGACTGCTTCTGGAAGCCAGAGTAAGGCCTTGGAGAGCCATACCACCATCTACACCTTCCCTCCAGCACTGATAGCCCCACTGCTGAGGAGTGCGAGCCTGCTTGCTCCTGAGGCCAGGCCAGGCCCTCTGGCAGCTCACCAGCTTTCTAGATATTCCATTGCAAGAAGAGCATGGTGGAGGGTCCCACCAGATTCCCTGACTTCCAACAGCTGCCTGCCCAGACCTAATTTCCTGAGCAGCAGTTGGCCTGTCCATCCTGGGACTCTTCTGGGGCCTGGGTGACAATATGCACAAGAGACTCAAATCCAGGGACTTATCTTACTTCCTGCTTCCTCTTGGTCCTGGTCCTGAACCCTACAGAGCTGAGAAAGGGTATAGGTAGCCTAGAGGTGTCTCAGGGAAAGGCAGTCATATCCAAAATCAACATAGGTGAACCCACCAGCTACAGAAAGCCACAGTGAGAGCAGGCTGTGGGCTTGGCTGGAAACTCAGAGACAGTCCAGAGTGCGTTCTTCACAGCTTGGTCAGTGGGTACAGCCTGAGCTATACTGTAACCACCACACAGGCCCTAGTTTTCTCATGCTACAGGCCAGGGTACCACACTAAGGTCAACTTTCAGAGACCAAAATATCCCACTCAACTGCTTCTTCGTGGCCTGGGGCAAAGACATTCTTCTACTTACAGCCCTTTGAGGACATTTCTGGGAAGGGCTATGAGATGACAGCAGGCCTGAGAAGGTGGGGACCTAGGTCTCCCAAAGATCACACATGGGCACGTGCACACAAATGCATGCCCTTTTAACACAGAGGGGCCACATCCACACATACTCAGACATGCATGTGTGTGCACGCCCCCTCCCTCCCACTTTAACACAGAGGAGCTGTGCTCTGGCAGCTGGTGGGCTGGGGGACTCGGGACTTACTCCACCTCTGCTGTCACTCAGCCAGCAGTCACTACCCTTTCAGATCCCACCAGGACTTGAGCATACGATATCTCTCTGGAGATGTCACAGAGATGGCCTCCAACTCAGGGTACTGAATATCCCTGGAGAGGAATCTGCTTCCCTATAGGACAAGGCTGGGGCTGTTTCTAGAATCTCAGGCCTTGAGAACCTTTCAAGGCTAAGTTCAAGAGTTCCCTGGTGCTCAGAGCAGCCAGGCCTTACCCCAGCCAAACAGTCCTGTGTGCAGTCCATGTGCTGATTCAGGCTACACCCAGGACAGGCAATGGGCCTGGAGAAGGGAGAGGCAGGCCTGAGCCTAGGTGGGGTAAGGGCCTCCAGGTCAGTCCATCCTCATTTCTCAGAATCTTCATGCAGCCCGATTTCTATGCTACGGGCAAGGCTGAGAGGGAAGGCCTGACCAGAGCCAGGCTGAGGAGAGGAAGATGGTCCAAGTCTTCATCTCTGCCCAACAGAGGCCCGTACTTACTGTGAACAGTCCACATGACTTGGTAGGCCTACATTTAACAAACTTCCAAGAGCTCCTACAAAGTAAGACTATTCCCCACTCCTTCTGCACATATGAGGAAACTGAGGCACATCAAGGCTGGACACTGGCCTGGGTGACCTTGTTTCTGCTAGACCCAAGGTGGCATCTCTGTCCTGCCCATTTCATTCTATTCCTGGTTCTGAGCCACTAGAGGAGGCAGAAGGGGATTCTGGGAGAAGCTAGGCTTTAACGTCCTATGTTCATGGGACGTAGATACCCTTAACCTCTTAAGAACTTAGGAGAAAAGACCTCAGTGGCAGAGTCAGCACCCAGGAGCATGCGCAGGCTGAAGCTAGGGGACCCAGGGCCTTGTACCACAGCGCCGGCTGAGTTCTGTCATGCAGTGCGTTCTTATGCTAGTCTGTGTGAGCCTGTTTCCTAGGCCCTCACAGGACACTAGTGAAAATGGACACTGTGATCCTCAAAATGGGATTGTGAGAGCCGGGGAGGAGGGACCCCAGTATGGTCAGAACCCCACTATGCTTCCTGGAAGGCTTCCTGCAGGTATTCAGGCTTCTCCTAAGGGGAGGTACAGAGGGCAGATGCTGATGTAGACACACTTGGGAGATGAAAGCAGCAACCCTCTTTGACAGGAGAAAGGGCCAGAGGAGGACTTTAAAGGACTATAGGTACCTCACTCCTTGTGACTCTGGTTCGGGCCATTGAGCAGATTGGGACAGGGCACTCCAGGGACAAAAATCTAGGTAGGGAGAAGCCTTCTTCTGTGGTGGGATTGGCAAAGCTACGACCTCAGACGCTTGTCCCCTCCAGAGGCAGCCCAGGACCAATGCGGCACCAGAGTGCTGTCCCTTCTCAGTCACCTTTACTCGTGGTTCCATCAGGATCAGCACTGTCTCCCGTCTCCAGTGGGACAGTCCAGCCTGAGCAGCATTGTGGATGGGTATGGAGTAAGGTGGGGTCCTGGGACAGGAGTGCATGGTCAGAGAGAGGCCCACTCTGGCATGGAAACAGGGCAGCCCCACCTCAACCAGGCAGGGTTGACTTTGGAGGTAGAACCACCAAGAGTCAGTCTGAGCGCCATGGTCCTTCCAAGAGGACTGGATTACTTCATTGTCCTTAAAACCACAGTATCCCTTGCAACAACTGGAGCAGTAGGTAGACGCTGTGTCTGACTCTGTTGCCTGCCTGTGGATCCTGTTCCCCTAACTGAGCTGCCTTGTCTGGCCTCAGTGAGAGAGGATCTGCCTAGCCCTGCAGAGACTTGATGTACCATGAAGGAGGGATATGGGAGGGGGAGCTCCCACCCGCTCAGAGGAGAAAGGGATGGGGCACGAGGGAGGGGCTTGTGGGAGAGGAGAACCAGGAAGAGGGAACAGCAATTGGGCTATAAATAAATAAATAGGAAAAAATAAAACCATGGTATCTGGGCAGAAATAACTTTAGAGAAGAAAGATTTATTTTGAGGCATGGGACCAGGAACAACAGAGAAGAGAAAGCAGCAGGGACCAGAAATCACCTTCAAAGGCCCTTCTCCAGCAACCTACTTCTATCAGCGAGACCACACCTCCTACAGGTTCCACAGATCCCCAGATAGCACCTGTCTCCAGCAGAGGATGTTTAAAACAGGAGAGTGCTTCAGCCATTTCAAATCCAAACCGTAAGAGGTTTCCACACTTGGGAGTACTTCCGATTACTCTGCTTGGCAGTCTTCAGCCATCTAGAGGACCCCAGACACAGGTCGATGCACCCAGACCTTCCCATGTTGCGCTTCTTGCTCCTTTCCTCAGCCCCTCTGGAGAAAACTCCCAGATCAGTCGCTGGCCCTGGCTGGGGTCCTGGTCTGTGGTCAGCCTCCCCCGAATTCTCTCTCTTCAGATCCAGGGCATGGAGAAAGCTGAGTGTTTGGGCATGCAGGGACTGAGGGGGGCTGAAGGAGGCTGAGTGAAGGGGCGAGATCTTGGGTTCCTCTGGGTAGCTCTGGAATCTACCCACTTCCTGTAGCCCCAACATTAGTGAGACAGCAAGAGACTCCTCACGAAGACCACTTTAGTCATGCTAAATGATCCTGTGGCCCAGAACCCAAAACTGCTGGGCCACTGGGAGGGGGATGAAGGGCAGTGTATAGCAGCTTGCTTTCTTCTGTGGTCATTGGTGTCCCATCCAGGGACAGGCCTTGGAAGCTAGGAAGAACCCACAGACTCTGTCCTCATCTACAGTAGCATGAAGCCCACCACTCCACCCTTCGCACCCACCGCCTCTATGGGAGCCCAGAGGGCCATCATGTGAACTCCAGTAGATGAGCACGGGGGGAGGCTGTACTCAGCACGGCAGGTTCTTGGATTCGCTTCAGGGTAGAGTGCGGGAGTTTCTTTATCTTGGTGAGGGTTCTTCATGGCCTCATGACTGCTAGCCTTTCAGGACCAAATGTTCAAAGCACAAATGGAGCTTTGTGTTCCCTGCTGAGGTCATGAGACGTGGAGAGGGATGATAGGTAGGGCTTATGAGAAGCAGGTCTTAGCCCTAGGTGGGATGTGACTAGGTTTTCCAGCAGCAGGGAAGCAGCAGAGTGCACATCAGTGCCATCCCCATGGTGAGGTATGTGGACTTTGCTGGCAGGAGTGGGGCAAGGTCTGAGCCTGTTCTGCCTCTGGAGTTGGGGAGGAGGGACAGGCGGAGACCTCTGCCTGCCCCCAGCCTGTCCTTTCTTTGTTTCTTTGCTGAGGTATGGGGCTCAGCTGGAACCTCTTACATAATGAGCAGATGAGGCTGCAGCTGGGATAGCCACGCTCCCTCACTCCAACATCACGAGCCTCCAGTGGGCAGTCCTTGGGCCTTGGGTGGAGGCCAAGCCTGGCTCATAAATAGGGGTCTCCATAGTGCCCTCTGCTCCTTCTGCCCAGTCTTCTTTGCTTTGTCCACATTGCTGGCCTCAGACCCAGGCACCTGCTCTGCTCTGAGCAAATGGCTGCTCTTCGCATGCTGTGGATCGGACTGGTCCTCCTGGGTCTCTTGGGATTCCCACAGACCCCAGCCCAGGACCATGACACAGTGCAGCCCAACTTTCAACAAGACAAGGTGAGAGGGTCCCCAACCCCATACCCAAGGCAACAGAGCCCTCAGGTCAGAGCCAGGCTCTCTCTCACAGAAGAGAGTGTGCTGGGCACTGTCAGCCATGTGTGCTGTGCATGGAAACTGGCTGGACCCACACTGGAACACAGCCTGGTTGGTCCACCTGACTCCACCAGGAACGTGGCATGCTCTGATACACACTTTACACAATAGTGGACTGGGATGAGGGCTGGGACAAAGATGAGGAGCTCAGCCTCCTGGGGAAGGAGGGGGTCTTTGCTACCCCCTCCTCCATGGGGCAATGAGCCAGCCTGCTAGAGAGGGAGGGGCGTAAAAGAACATGGCCCAAGAGAAGTGTGCTATTAGGACCTGTGTGTGGGATGAGTCAGGGTAGGAAAGAACAGCCCACCAGGGTCTGCCCATGAGGAGCACATGGAGCAGACCCAGGCATCCACTGGTCGCAGTTCCTGGGACGCTGGTACAGTGCAGGCCTCGCCTCCAATTCAAGCTGGTTCCGAGAGAAAAAAGCAGTACTGTATATGTGCAAGACAGTGGTAGCCCCCTCCACAGAAGGCGGCCTCAACTTCACCTCTACTTTCCTCAGGTGAGACAAAGTGGGTGTGGCAAGTCCTGGGACACAGAAGGCCCCACATCAGTGGGGGGGCATGGCATCCTGGGGCTTGATCCCTTACTTCAAGGGTAATCTACCCACAGGAAAAACCAGTGTGAGACCAAGATCATGGTACTGCAGCCTGTGGGGGTTCCCGGACACTACACCTACAACAGCCCCCGTGAGTGAGCCACTTCCTTATCTGGGTAAATTCTGAGGTGAATGCTGGCAGACTGTGAAGCCCCCTGTCCCAAAATTGTAGGAATAATGGTCACACCAAAAGGGTCAGTCATCCAAGGCCAGACCTGATTGTGAATCTGCCTCAGGCACACAGGGCTACCTCTCTCTGGGGACTTTGGCCTCTTTGAAGCCTGTCCATATTCTTCCAGGCCCCTTTCCTGCCCAGATGGAATTTTCCAGTACTCTGCTGCCCAAGTGGGTCACATACATGCATTCCCCAAATCCTACCTACATTTCCTAGCTTCTATCCAAGGCCCTCTTTCCATCCCTCACCTGAGCTATGGCTCCCCACCAGAAGCTATTCTCTTTGCCTTCTGGCTACATTGTAACCCAACCTGCAGATTTCTTGAGTCTAAGTGTTTCTGCCCTCTTCCCCAAGACTTGTAGTTTGGAGACAGTGTTTCCAGGGTGTTCAGGCAGGAAGGTAGAAATTGGCTGGTGGCCACCCAGGGAGGGACAGGGTCACCAGCCAAAGTAGGGGCAGAGGAGGAAGGCCTGAGACCCTCCCCAAAGAGAAGCCTACAAAGGTCACCTGCTCCAAGCAGAGGGAGATGGAGATGTGGGAGCTACATGTCCCAATCAGTGTCATTTCTTGGGTTCCCAGACTGGGGCAGCGTCCACTCCCTCTCAGTGGTGGAGACCAACTACGCTGAGTACGCACTGCTGTTCAGCAGAGGCACCAAAGGCCCAGGCCAGGACTTCCGCATGGCTACCCTCTACAGTAGGTATCCCAGCCCACAGGCCCAGAACAGGGGAGATGACTGAGGTTGGAAACAGACCACAACCTGACCCAAAGGACATAACAAAGGGGTATGGGGCAGGGTGAGGGCTTTCTGCCTCCTGATGCCCTCCCTTCCTTATGTACCAGGCAGAACCCAGACTCTGAAGGAGGAGCTGAAGGAGAAATTCATCACCTTTAGCAAGGCTCAGGGCCTCACAGAGGAGGACATTGTATTCCTGCCCCAACCGGGTGAGGGGGGCTAAGCTGCTGGGGAGGGAATTATAATCAGATTAGTGCAGCCTCTGGTTACAGCAAGGTGAAGGCAACTGGGGAGACCTTGGCCTTGCCCTACGGCCTTCAAGTCCAGGGGGGCTCCAAGGAAACAAATGGAGGTCTCACTGTGTCCCAACATTACTTCTACCTGCAGCCCCCTTTATTGGGAATCCTCTTCCTAGTGGACTCCTAGCTCGCCTCTCTGCCAGCCCCTAGCTAGGGGTCTAGGGGTGCTACTGGGACAAACAGATGGAGAAAGACACCTTTAATGTTTTAAAGAACAGAGCAGAGGTGGGATGGAGTCTGAAGTTTGGGGACCCAGCCAAAGCTAGCTCTCCACGGCCTTGGGGAGGCTTCTTAGAGACCAAGGAGAAGCACAAAGTCCTGGTGAATGTGTGTCTAAGCCTGATGCTGACTGCTTCCCTGGGCTTCTTTCTTGGCAGATAAGTGCATTCAAGAGTAAACACAGGTGAGAGAAGTCAGTCAGAGGGCTGACATCACATGGTAAGCACTCCTTGGCCATTTACTCAATATGTGACCACTGAGTGGTCATGGGACTGCTGAGTGGTCATGTGACCACTGAGTGGTTGGGATGCAGCTCCCCAAGCACAGGTGTCCAAGTGAGACAGTCAGAAAGCATAGTTCCAGTACCAATGGCTAGAATAGGACTGATGGCCAAGGGCTCACGGGGAGGAGGATACAGGCAATGGAGAGGGACTGCTGCTCTGTGAAGCCCATCCTACAGCAGAACCAGGATGGGCAAGATCAGGAAGCGGAATGGCCAGTGATGAAAATGGCCAGTCAGAGGGCTCCTCACTAGGGCCCTTGACTGAGACTTTGGGACCACAGGCTCTGGAGGAATACTTTAGAAGACCCTGGCTGGAAGTGCTGCTTGGGCCCCCTAGGGCAAAGGGTGTTGCCTGTGTCACTGATGGCTCTTGTTCTTCTCTCCAAGTGACCTGGTCGAAGGACACCTTTATTCTGTCACTCAAGATCCCAGCCCTGGCTCCCCAAAGCGCCTCTACCCCCCTCCAGCTCTGCCTTGATGGAGAAATAAAAGTCCAAAGCAAGTCAGACCTTGGCTCTTGTCTGTCTGTCTGTCCTCTAGGCCCCTGGGCTGTTGCTATATTCCTCTTATAAATTTCTCAATACGATGACCAGATAGGTGTCTGTTCCTGCTCAAACCCTGACCAGGAACAGCCTGACTGATGTTCCAGGTTCAGCACCTACTCTGCATAGGGAGGCTGCAACATCACCACGTGCCCCAACCCATCTAGTCACAGGCCCTGCAAGGTGCCAGCCACAGCCAGGCCTGGGCTGGGCTGCTAGGGGTCAGACACTTAGTCGCTAATCCCTTAGACATGTGCCCACCCCTGTCCATCCAGGGAGCCTCAAATCCCATAAACTTTCCAAGGTGTGGATTAGGCAACAAAGTTGGAAGGACAAAAAGGAGTCGTTTCACAGATCTGGATTGAGAGAGTAGCTGAAGAGAGGCTGCCTGTACTTCTGCTTCTACTCCACCCCCCTGACTAGAGCCCTAGTATCAAAGGCACCAAAACCACAGGTGGCCGTCCAGTTAGCCCACTTTTCTTCCAGATTTTCACCTGGGCAGCTGTCTTCACACCCTCAGCTCTGGTTCATAGTGAGCAGGTCCCTGGCCCAAGCAGACCACAGCAAAATTCGGGTCAGTGGAGAGGGCTGCCTATGGGATGTCTTCCAGGAGAAGGGCTACACTATGCCTGAGCTCACATCCTGGAGGCCACTAGGGCTGCCTGCCCCTGACTGTGAGCTCCTCACCCCTCCCACAGGAAACATGGGCTGACAGGATGTGGTGTGCTGAGTGGAGAAACTGCTGAGGCAGGTGCAAGTCAATCAGTGGTCTATCACAGTGGGTGTGTCCCAGGACAGGCCAGCTACCTCAGGGCATCTTGGGGACATGAAGGTCACTGAGAGGAAGCCATGACAGTTCTTTGGCTTGGAGGAGCCTCCAAATGCTGCGGCTCTGCCGATTTGTTCTTTCTTTGACCTGCTTGGACTGTCCCCAGTTGGGTCCCCAAGCAGAACAGCCTTGATGTCAGCCAGGGAAGCCCACACCCTCTCGACTCACTTTCTTCACCCCAAGCTTCTGTACACACTTTCTTTGGTTCCAGCCTGTCTGGGTCTTGGACTTCAAGAAAGGACCCTACAGTGGCCCAGGAGTGGCCTTGTGAGCACAGTGTCTGGACCAGCAGGAAGAATAGGTTGCCTCGGTCTTCCAACACTGAATTACAGTTGTTCTAGGTACAGAGGTTATGGGTACTGGACACTGGGCCTTGGCAGGAAAGCAAGAGAATCCTAACAAGATGAAGTGAGATTTTATAGGATGCAGAGGATTCTCTTTTTTTGTTTTTGTTTTTTTTTTTTTCGAGACAGGGTTTCTCTGTGTAGCCCGGGCTGCCCTGGAGCTCACTCTGTAGACCAGGCTAGCCTCGAACTCAGAAATCCGCCTGCCTCTGCCTCCCAAGTGCTGGGATTAAAGGTGCGAGCCACCACCGCCCAGCCGGATGCAGAGGATTCTACCCACCTTCCCTGCCCTACCCTGCAGTTCAGAGGACCTAGCATGGATACGGATAACCAAGGCTTTCAGGACTATGAAAGATGTACATGATCCCAGTGAATGCCTTGTCCAATGGTGACCTGGCTGTCATGTGGTATCCCACATGTGTGATCCTATGAACCTCACCTTCAGTTTGCCTCCAGACGAGGAAGTGTGCAGGTCAGGGGGTGAGGACCAGATCTGTCTCTGACATACCAGAAGTATAGCCCATAGGTGCCTGGCAGCCTGGGCAGTGGAGACCCAAATAAGAGCCACAGAAGCCTGCTCTGCAAAGAACCTTGGCCTACACTCAAAGTCTGCCTGTGATCTGTGTGAGGAAACAAGGTCCGTGTATGTGTGTGTGTGTGTGTGTGTGTGTGTGTGTGTGTGTGTGTGTGTGTGTGTGTAGAAGAGGCTGGAGATTCTGCACTCCATGGTTGTATGCCTTGGGCAAACCCTCCTTCTCATCACCAACACCCTGTAAGCTAAAGCACTCAGTTCCCTTGTAAAGGACAACAGGAGACCCTGTGACAGCTCTGCATGGGCAGTGTCCTCAGCTCACTGGGGCTGCCTGAAAAAGCAAGGCAGATCTTGGGGTTGAGCACCATCAGGGGTCACCAGTGTCTCAGGTATGAAGTTCTTTTTCCCCAAGCTGGATGGCAGATGTCAGGAGAGGGAAGCAACCTTCACCAAGAGCACTGTGGCTAGGAAGTTCAGTAACCCAGGTGAGGAGCTTGGATGGCCAAAAAGACACTCATTTGGCAGCAGGGAACAAAGTGGGGTGGAGTACCTCATTGTGTAGGCTGCAGGACTGGCAAACTGGGGTAGTCTTCTTGGGAAGTGTCCCGGGGTGGTTTTCATGTTGGAAAGCTTCCTAGATAGGCAGGCATCTTTGAGTCCTGGTCAGCAACCCACCTCTTGCTCTTAGCCATGACCGAGAGTGGCATACCTGTGCCCTTACTGTGCCCTTCGTGGGCAAACCAGAGCTTTTGCTGTGATGTACTTCAAGATGGAGAAGCAACACTCTCTAGTATGTCAGCAAAGGAGCTGGTCCTGATAACCCCAGTACCAGACACAGCCCCTCTCCTGGAGTAGTATCCTCAGCCTGGGTGAGAGAACTGCCCAAAGCACATTCATCATGGGCTCACTCATGGAGAAAGAAACTTTGCTTCTCAGAGTGTCTTCTTGGGACTTCCATGCTTAAGAGTCTGCAGCAAGGGGCCCAGTGTCTAGGCCAAGTGAGGGAACAGAATGTCCAGGTCAGTACACACAAGAGACTATTGGCTGAAGGTGGAGGACTTAGGAAAGGGGCAAAGGTGCCCATGAGATCTGCTTTCTCAACACATCAGTGTGTTGGTGTGCTGGCACAGATGAGTGTTCCCAGAGGTCCATCCCAATGCCCTACCCCAACACCAACCTAGAACTACGTTGGGTGTGGTCTCCAGTATGGAGAAAGCAGGAAGGCCTGGCCACCATAGCGTCAAGCACCCCCGTACCCCTCAAGACCCTTATCCCCATTTTAGTAATGCTTGGGGACCCGCTACACCTGCTCCTTGATGGATCCAGTCACCTGCAGGGCCAGTCGGGTCATGACGCCTCTGTGCTGAGTCTTCCCTCAAAGAGCTCCCTGGTACTCTCTATAGCTCCCTAGGCACAATAAACATTTTGGTGAGGTTGACAGAAGCAGTGTTTCATAGGGGAGTCAGAACATGGGTGATGCACTCTGGGTGCTGGGAAAGGGCTGGACCTTAGTTCTTCAGGAGGAAGACCCAAGGTGCCTAAGGGCCCTTCTTGGACCCTGTAGTCCCCAGCATCTGGCCTAAGAGTATGGTACTGCTGGTTTAGCTGCCCAAAAGCTCCTGCTACATTCCACCCTGCTCTGTGTGTGCCCTGGGCCCTGGGAGTCACTGTAGACAGATTCGGCATTCAAGTTCTTCAAAGTAGAAGGCTGTTGCGATGTCTCTGAAGGTAAGAGTACTTGCTGCTAAGTCTTATGACCTGAGTTTGATTCCTGGGACCCAAGGATGGAAGAAGAAAACCAACTGCCCTTTGACTTCTGACCTTTGCACCATGGCACACTTACATCCCGACACAGTAAAATGAATAAAAATGCTAAATAATAATACTGAGGGAGGTGCTCACATTGGCCTCTGGTTTCTACTGGCACATACAGATGTACACATGAATATGTAAACACACACAGAAAGGTAAATGTATTATTTCGTTGTTTATACTGGACACAGTATAACTTGTTTAACTTGTGTGTGTGCTAGGACGCCATTGTCTATGCCTGTTGAGCAGGTACCTGGAGTCCTCGGGCTTCAGCCTTTCCATCTGGATTTACAAGTGTACCATGCCTTAAAGTACCATTGTTTGAGAAGACAAAAATGTTCTGAAATGTTTGAGGGTAAAGTTCAATGCCAGCTGTAATGTGAATATTCTGCAAAAGTTAATAGAATAATAAAATAAAGTTAATAAAATAGAATTTAAGAAAAACACTGATTAGCCAGGCAGTGGTGCCCCACGCCTTTAATCCCAGCACTTGGGAGGCAGAGGCAGACCGATTTCTGAGTTCCAGGCCAGCCTGGTCTACAGAGTGAGTTCCAGGACAGCCCGGGCTACACAGAGAAACCCTGTCTCGAAAAAACAAAAACAAAACAAAACAAATACTGATTGTAAATTTGTCAAAATGTTGATAATTCTTCCATCTGGGGCTCATTATGGTATTATTTCTGCTTTGTAGCCAGTTTAAAGTTTTTCACTCAAATTGGTAAAACAAACAAACAAAACAAAGCAAACAAACTGAAACCAGCTGCTCAGTAGGAGGCTGAGAAACAAATCCCTGCATACTTTAGCAGCTTAGAACAAGAAGCAGCATTATCTCCGGTCCTTAAGGTCTGGGACAGGCCCTCTAGTGGAAGAGGATGGACAGGGCTCTGCTTCCTAGCTCTGGCACTGGCAGGTTTCCCTGGGTTCCCCTGTGTTGTGGTGAGCAATACAATAGGGATGGGAGAAATGACAGCTATCACTTCTGCCATATTCTGATTCTGGGAGGGATCAGACAGAGGTGGAAATGCAGGCAGACATCAAGGTTGTGCCAGAGACTCTAAAACCAGGATGTACGGTACACAGTGACAAGCAGGGAAAGCAAGACATGGGAAAGAGTGATGGAGACTTGAGCAGAGCTGGAATGTTCTACACGGAGCCTCAAGAGGACACCTTCAAAACAGCTACAGGTAGCACACCTTGCTAGGACAGGCAAGAACCTGTGCAAAGGCTCTGGTGAGCAAAACTAGAAGAAAGTAGGAATTGAGTATGTTTGGCTGATGGCACCCTTCAAATGTTAGCACAATTCACGAAGTTACTAACCACTCTCACCATGGTTCTCATAGGTTCATGACAGCCCTCTTGTACATCCTTGAGAAGACTTTGGTTCTCATAGGGCCTCCTCCTGAGCACACCCTTCCCTGAGCTCCATTCTCTTCAGGTGGCACCCGCCCCTATTCTGCAGGCCCTGTGTGGATTCTCATCAGCAGTTGCTGCAACCTGAGTGCTGTCCTGTTGGATTATTCATCTCTCTTATTAGATCTCAGGTTCCAGAGACCTTGTTTTGGTGAAGGTGTCTCAGGGCTGACAGGCAGCACACAGAGGATGGCGACTCAGACAACGGGAGGGTATTGATGGGAGAAAATTGCGTGGGGGAGGTCTCCAAACGTTTACCAAATGTACTGTACTTACTCTTGTATTTTGGTTTGTTACAACTCAGCTTTGGAAAGAGACGTGTTTATATCTAAAGTGATATGAAGGGACGAGTGTCCAACAGTTTGGAGGCCCTCCAGGATAAGCCCATGGGGGATAGACCTGAAAGAGGACCGGCATTGAAGAGCGGCAGATGTGTGCACGGTTGCTAAGAAGGACCCAGAAAAGTGGAGGAGCACAAGGGGTAAGGCCATAGGAGATCTCTGCTAGGATGCAAGGGCTACAGGGCAGAGCCCTGAATAGCTCTGAGGAGCCTACTTCCGAAGGGGCTAAACCTCTAAGCCCCGCCCTCCGAGTGCCTCCAGCCCCGCCCCACACGCTAAACCCCGCCCTCTAGGTCGGCCTCAAGTGCAAAGCCTGGTCCCCGGAAACAATATCAACCTTGAGTCCTGCCCCTCCCAGCAGTCTCGACCTTCTGTCCCTCCAGACATCACAAGTTCCGCCCCCGAGCGGGCGCCTTAGCTAGCGAGCCGCGGAGTTCGTACTTCTGCGCAGGCGCCCTCAGCCCACATCTGGCGTGGCTCCAGCGGCGAGACGGCCCTGCTGTCATGGCTCCTCCGCCATTGTCGCTGCCGCTTTGCATTCTGCCACCGGGCTCGGGCTCTCCCCGCTTGGTATGCTTCTGTGAGCCTGAGAGTGGTGGAGACGGGGACCGCAACGACTTCAACCTCTAGTGAGTGGAGTCTAGGGATGTGGGGTGCGGGAGCGCAGCAGGCGCGGTGCCTGACAGCCCCTCCCACCCAGTGTGACGGACGCCGCGGAGCTCTGGAGCACCTGCTTCTCGCCTGACAGCCTGGTGACGCTCGTGCGTAACAGTACTGGGGATACGAGACATCAGGGTGCCTGCCACCCGTTCCTTCCCCCCACCCCCACCCCGTGGCATTGGTTCTAATAGCATTTCTAGAGTAGGGCAGTTTGGAATGTCCAGTGGGTCTAGGGGCCTGGGAGGTTGGTTAGTTACAATTCCTTGTTCCCAGCAGAAAGCCCGATTTGGCCTAAGTGGAGCTGAGGATATCCATTCCCGGTTCAGGTGAGTTCCAGTTACGGAGGCCACGTGAATCAGAAGCTTGGGATAGTGATAACACATTCTGGCCATAACACATACCTCCCTCCTTAGGGCAGCCTGCCAACAGCAGGCGGTGACTGTAAGCCTGCAAAAGGACAGAGCATTGATGACCCTTGTGGGGGACACCTCTGCCCTGGCCTTTGACCTCTCCAAGGTGCCAAGCCAGGAGGCAGCCCCCAGGCTGCAGGCTTTGACTCTCAGCCTGGCAGAGCGTGTATGCAACCTAGAGAGGCGGCTGGCAGGTACCATATGTGTGGGCACCTGTACTTTCCCTCGGGGACATGCTTTTGCAGACCCTCCTGACATTGAGTGAGATGCCATGGCTTTCTCCTAGCTGCAGAAGTGACCGCCACTAGCCCCATGAAGAACATCCAGCCAGCAGGCACTCAGTTCTTCTTACCAGGTAAGGGGTGGGCCTGGCATGTGGGTTGGAGCAGTTCTTTCTCTGAAACTGCCTCTCCAGATGCCTCATGTTTTAGGGAGAATCTTTCAATGTGGACAGAGTTCTTTGGAGTTCAAGATTTCCCTGATCCTATTTTCTGGCAGAACTCGATCACCAGAGAGGCAGCTCTGGGCCTGGGGTCAGGAGACGGTGTCCAGGGGAGTCTCTCATCAACCCTGGCTTCAAAAGGTACTTGCCACCTGTTTTTCCTGTCCTGGTCTGGTCCTTTTCCTCTATGCATTACATACTCTTCTCTTCTAGTAAGAAACCAGCTGGTGGAGTAGACTTCGATGAGACCTGAAGATAGTAAAGCCTGTGACCTTGCCAGGAGCCTGTCTGCAAGGAAAGGGAAGATCTAGGACCCCCTAGTCAGAGACACCCCTTGCTTCACTTCCCTTGTGGTCCTGCTATTGGGCAAAAGTGTCTCTCATCCCTTCCCCATCAAATAAACTGCTCCCTTGGGGAGAGATGCTAGGCCAGACTTGACTAGTGAAGGGTGGCCTTGGGGAGGGGGCCAGAGAAGACCCCTATGATGTACTGTGGAGTCCCTGGATGCAAACAGATGCATCAGGCTCTCAGCATCCAGGAGGCCTGGGTCTCAGGGTAGGCAACAGAGGTTTCTCAGACCTATTGTGTTGTTTCTGTGTGGCCGGCACAGAAGCTGAGAGGGTCCTGGTCTGGTAGAGCCAGGACTCTCTAAGGTTTAGAATGGTGTCCCATACTTCCAAGCCCCAACCCAGGTAGGACAGATCACACCTGTCCCATACAAAGATTCAGAGAGGAGTTGTCTTGGAGGCCACCACAGGGTGTCAGACAGTGGAAACCCCTTATATGATAGGGTTGGCCCACAGCCTGCGGCTAGACTGAGGAATGTAGGCCTGCCCCCACCCACTTGGCCAGGATCCCGAAGGCTGAGCTCCATGGAGCTCTGCTCCCCACCCTCCTTGGCCATCCAGGGCACCCCACCCAGCTCTGGCCTGACTGGTTTGGGAGACTAATCCAGTCCTCTAGATCACCGATGCCTCTGTGCCAGGGCAGCTGTAAGGGGCCCAGGCCTTTGTGCCCTACCACGGAGGAGGATGAACTGTTCTGTGCCCAGTGGACTCTCTTGCCTTTGTTATTTTGGGCAGCCACCTTTGTTTCTCATCATAGAATTGAGGTGGCGGAATTGTGGGTTTCTGGCCATTTGGACATCCAGGACACGGTTAGTTGGAGCAGAGATGCTTTATGGGGCTGCAGATGAGCGTATGGAGGTGGGGTGCTAACGGGGGTGCACAGCAGGCTGGTAGGCTGCCAGGATCTCTGCGCTGTGTGGACATGTGTATTTGAACTCTTTCTCCTGTAGTGCACTGTCCAAGTAGCGTCGAACGCAGGACAGTTCCGCAGGGATGGGCAGCTGGCGGAAGTGCGCACACACGGTCTGTGGGTGCGGTAGAGTGTGATGAGGGTCTCACTTGATGGCCCCCTACCCACACATACCCATCCCTCACTCACATCCACAATGTGCAGCTTGGGCAGCAGGCTGCAGTCAGCCAACGTGAACTGGTCACCATCGAGAAAGCGGCGGCGGGACTCACGAAGTCGTGGCTCCTGTGCCAGCTCATGGTCCAGTGGTGCACGCAGGTAGCTGTCCAGCCTGGTCAGGGCCCGGAGCAGCTGCTGATACAGGACTTGGGGGCAGTGGTAACAGTGAGGACTCAGCCTTGGCCTTGGGCTAGCCCTCCTGCCTATATCTGCTGGCCCGTGTCTCACCATTGTCCTGTGTAGGCACTGGGTTCTTGATGAAGGCAGAGAACTTGTGGAAGATGTCGTTGCCTGCTGTGTTGGACTCCCTGTACCTGGGTGCCAGGCTAGGGTAGCTGTAGGTGTGAGTGGTTCGAGAACTCCTATCAGACCCTCAAGTACACTGTGCCTCAAAGCACCCTTCCTACGCACTCTCCCAGGTGTCCCCCAAGGAGGTTCCATCTTTGCCCTCCTGCTCCATCAGTTGCTTACTCAGGTGGCCCCAGTGTCTCCTCCAGAAACTCCTCGATCTGCAGTGTGTCTGTCTTGACATCCCCATCGGACAGCAGGATGGGCAGCTGGGAGCCTGGTGCAAAGTCCTTCAGCACATCCAATGCCCTGTGGACACCAGGCAGAAGGGAGGTGGCTGGCCCGAGGTGGGCAGAGGCCAGGGAAGGGTCCAGGTAGTGTCTCACCTTCGTGTGTCCACTGTAGTGAGTGTGAAGGGCACACCCTTGAGGAGTAGGACCATGAAGAGCCGCTGACAGGAAGGGCAGTGTCCTACGCTCTCGCCATCCTCACTGGCCTGAGTGGGTGGAACAGAGGTGTTGGGCTTTGAGCAGACCCAGGAATCCTGACGCCTGGCTGGGTGGGACTCTTCGTCCCACTTCCATTGGCTCTGGAGGCACGCTAAGGCTCTGGCCTGGTTGGGTGTGGCATCTACAAGTGTCTAGTGAGGGTCCTTGAATGGATCCCTGGAATGGGGAGGGCAAAAACTGCGAACTTAAGAGGCCTCGGCTTGGGGTCCTGCCAGAGGGTTCCAGTCACCAGAGACTGGCTGAAGGGCGGGGCAGGCCAGAGAATCATCCTCTTGTGATTAACCCACACAACTGGGTATTGAGGCTAACAGCTGTCAGGGAAGGAAGGAAAGGGACCAAAGAGGACACTAAGACCTATTCCCACTCAGATCTGAGCACTGGCCTGACAGCTAATAGGGCTATCTCTGGCAAGCCCCCAGTCTGGCACATGATTCCCGAGTCTCTAGCTGAATGTCTGGTGCCAGCTACCAGATTGACACTTCCTTACCAAGGAGCTTTCTCCCAGAGCTGGGCCAGGTCCATGAGGCAAGGTAAAGAGCAGGACCCAGGCTCTCTGATCCTCCTTATGGTAGCTCCTCCCCCAAGATGCCTGGCTCTACTCAGCCTTGTGGGGCAGCTTAAACCCACCACAGGGATAGGGACTTAGGCACCATTAGGAAGATCCATCCCCTCCTTCTGAACCACCACCACAAGAAACCCAGCACCCCCTCCAGCCCAGCCTGCCCAGAACCTTCACAAAGAGCTGGAGTTTGGTGGTTTCAGCCATGGTGAGAGGAGGCATCCGGCAGCAGCAGGGCACAGGGTGTGCCTTGGGAGCTCTTTAAGTCTCTCTGGATGCTCCACCCTCCCCAGTCAGTGGGCCCGCCCCACGGAGCCACCTAGGCAACAGATAGGTTGCCAGAGCAGAGCCAGTCGTCTGTACAAGACCAGGGTGTCCATGCATAACAGTGACCACAGGGGGCCTGAGTCTCAGGGCCAGCTGTGAGTCTGGGAAGCTGGCTCACAGCAAAAGACTGAAGACTCAGTGTGATTGTGTGGAGCTGGTGTGGTGAATGCACACAGGGTTATCTCAGTGTGATTGTGTGGAGCTGGTGTGGTGAATGCACACAGGGTTG
>NW_021604664.1:2193496-2223496 GCF_004785775.1 Grammomys surdaster | reverse complement strand
ACATGCCGTATTTATATATTTTTGCAAAGATGCCCTTACAAATCCACAAGGAAGGGATGAAGTCGACAGACAACATGAGCAGTGGCTTGGAGGGAAAGAAAGAAAACACATCTCAAGGAACAAACCACAGTGATGCCGGCTGGCTCTTCACTGCCTCAAGGGAGCTGTGGACATGTCCTGTGTCAGTCTGTGTGTAGTAGGAGCCATCGGTCTCCACTCCATGCTTACGGCATCCTGGAGTCAGCTATAGTTTGCCTCCCAAAATCCAGGGTCACCACTGCACCACTGAACTGTGTCCCCCAGGGTATCACTACAGAGAAAGGGACAAGAGGTGGGTCCACGTGTGTATGCCAACAGTCTGGCATTATAGGTTTGTTGTGTTGCCTTAAAGAAGCAATCAAATTAAAAATGAGACCATCCAGTATACTCTAATTCAATATGACTATGTCCTTTCAAAAGGGGAGTTTTGTGGCTAGGGTATTTTTCAGTGGTAGAGAGTTTGCCCAGCATACCATATGTTTGATCTTCAGCATCATAAAAGGGTTAGGGGAGGTTTGAACCCAGAGATGTGTGCATAGAATATCCTGTGATTATTATGGCAGAGGGGGCAGCATGATACGTCTGTGCTCCACAGATTGTCAGGGTATACAGCAAAGCCTACTAGTGGGGAAGGGCCTGGGGCACATTTTTCCTTAGGCTTTTAGTGAAGCCCGCCTGCCCTAACCCAGTCTCTCTTCTCTCTGTGTGGTAACCACAGCAAACCAATACAAACTGGAAACAGACCTGGAGAAAGCGTCGTGAGCACTGGGATGATGAGCCCGTCGTGCGCACAAGGCCTCATTCGGTGCCTTCCGACAGGAGGGACAGAGCCCAACTGTTGTTCTGTCCACACACACCATATGCACTGTGAATTGTTCTGTTTTGTTTTTCTCTATGTAGCCCTGGCTGTCCTGAAACTCGCTCTGTAGACCAGGCTGGCCTGGAGTTCTCAGAGTACCTCTGCCTCCTGAGTGCTGGGAACAAAGAAGTGTGCCACCACTTCCAATCGTGGTAAATATTCTAAAAGAACGAGAAGAGAGCCAGGCCTGGTGATGCAGGCCTGCCATCCCAACTACTTAAGAGGCTGAGGCAGGAGGATCATAACTTCAAGGCCTGCCTGGGTGACTCAGTGAGGCTCTGTCTCTAACAAAGTATAGGTTGGATAGAGCTAGCCCAGAGGTAAAACAATTCCCTATTGTGTGAGGTCCACCAGTACCCCACCCTCCAAAAAACTTAATGCCACCTGCTTTAGCTGAACCCATGACTTACCAGGCCATTGGACCTCATCCTGAAATCTCTAATACACACAGAGCATCCTCTGGGAGCTGACAGACTGGCTCATGTCTTCTTCCTTGTACATTTCACTCCTGACACAGTCAAGAGTGTCTCTTATAGAAGTCCTGTTCCTGTACAAAGTTGCAACATTTTTGGGTTTTGTTTGTTTGTTTGTTTGTTTTTAAGATATAGTCTCCTGTAGCCCAAGCTGGCCTTGAACTCCTGATCCTTCTACCTCCACTTCTCAAGCGCTGTGATTGCAGATGCATGTCACTGTGCCTCTCCTCTAACAGCTCCGTAATGAAGAGACACAAACTGGTGAGGGAATAGGGAGAGGGGGGCTGGGGTAGGTGTGGTGACATTCCCATAGCAGTAGCAGGTTCTCTATCTGCCCACAAGGTTCTACCATGAACTGTCACATCTCCCCGGATTCATGTGTTGAAACCTTCACAGTCAGGGTAAAGGATTAGGAGGTGGGGCTTATCAGAGCTGATATGAGTGTAAGGGCAGGGCCCTCATAAGTAGAATCTGTAATCTTATAAAGGAGACCCATCAGGGTTCCACATAGAGAACTCTGGTCTTAGACACCTAGCCTCCACAACTAAGAAGAATCAACTTACCGGTGGTTCATGGGCCCCTAGCCCACTGGGTTATTAGAGAAACCACAGAGGGGAAGGAAGGAAGGTCTGGTCTGTGAAATGTTCAGAAAGCAGGGACAGCTCAGAAACTGTCAGGGCATGGCAAAGGAACACAGGCTAAGCCAAGGAAGGCATGCTGGTTTATGTCTATAATCCCAGCATTTAGGAAACAGGCAGCCTGAGTTGTATACAAAGATCGTGTCTCAAAAACAAACAACAACAATAAAAATCAATGGCCAGCAAGAGACAGCTTAGTGGTCAAAAGCACTGGCTGTTCAAACACAAGCCTAAAACCTGCCTCTGACCCCTGGAGCTGATGGTTGACGTACAAACAGCTCTAAAACCTGGAATGTGCAGGCCTAAGCACACATTCACACGCCCCCCCCCCCCCCCCCACACAACCAAAAAATAAGGAAAAAATTTAAGTGCATAGGTCCACAATGACATTTTTTTTTTTTTTGGTTTGGTTTTTCGAGACAGGGTTTCTCTGTGTAGCCCTGGCTGTCCTGGAACTCACTCTGTAGACCAGGTTAGCCTCGAACTCTCAAACTCAGAAATCCACCTGCCTCTGCCTCCCAAGTGCTGGGATTAAAGGCGTGCGCCACCACCGCCCGGCCCACAATGACATTTTTAAAAAAAAAATAGAGGAGGATTCCATGAGAATGCCAACTGATGCACACAAAAATGAGGTAATTACCAGTCCTGGGCAATGGCTTACTGCCTCACTGTCTCAGTCCTAAAAGGGAAAGGGTCTCCCAAACTCCAGGACCAAGTGACACTCACCAGGACTCCTGGCATTGGCATATCATAGCGCACAGTATTCTTCCTGAAAGATGTCAAACTGTATCTGACCCATGAAATAATCAGACACACTCAAACCCCTGCACTTGTCAAACCTGTCCTGGTTGAGGAAAAAAATCAATCTCTGCCAGAGACACTGGTGGCATAAAGAGAGAGAGGCAGCTACTCTAACTGGCCCTAGAGGGAGATTTTTTTTTTCTTTTCTTTTTTCTTGCTTTTCTGGGTTTTGATTTTAGACAGGGTCTTATGCAGTCCGTGTTGGTCTTGAACTCCTGACTCTCCTACTGTTGCTTGTGAGTGCTAGTGTTACAGGTATCCCTACCAAACCTAATGTGATGGTTAGTTCTTCGTTAACTTGACAGAAGCTACAGTCACCTGGGAAGAGGGACCCTCATTCAGAAAATATCTCTATTAGATTGGCTTGTAGGCATGACTGTGGGGCATTTTCTTCATTAATGATTGACAGGAGAGGGCATGCCACCCACTGTGGGTGCTTGCCCCTGGGCAAGTGCTTTTATATTGTATTAGAAAGCGGGCTGAAAGGAAGTGCAGTGTTTCTCCATGGCCTCTGCTTCAGTTCCTGCCTACAAGTTTCTGCCTTGAGTTCCCTCAGTGATGAATCGTCAAACAAAATACACCTTTTTTTCTCCTGAGCTATGTTTGGTTGTGGTGTTTATCACAGCAATAGAAAGCAAATTAGGACACCTAGTTTTTCTTCCCCTTTTAACTTGGCATGGTATGAACCTTATTTAGTCACAATGGTAATTCACCATCACCAGATTGGAAACTTCAGAAAGTGAGTCCTTTCTAGTCCCAACTGCAGACCAGGCCATCACCAATGGCCATGGACTTGGTGGGCACTGGGTAACTTGCTCAGCTGGTTTGCTGTTGGCTGGCCTGTTGATGGATATCTTGTGACACAGTAAGGATAAGGGCAACAGTGCCGGCCGGCTCTAGCCCTGCAGGCTGCACACATGGGTGCCCTAATTGGCCTCCAGCCTATAGCCTGTGGCTGCTCTTACAGCAGAAGCTTCTGGTCCATGGCCACCCAGATGTCTCTGTTCCTTCCAGCCCTGCTCAGCTCCTCAGCCTACTCAGCTTGAACTGGAGATGGTGGTGCCCTTACAACTCCAGTGCTTTTTTAAAAACTATGTAGGAAACGCCTCAGAGTCTAGGATGACAGCATGCTGTGGTGGGGGAGCAGGGTGGAAGCAGCTTGAGGGTGGTGTGGCTGCCAGTACTGAGCTGCTACCTATTTCTGATGGGTTAGCACAAGAAGGGTGTCAACAGCCATAGGATAGGTGTGGTGACACACACCTTTAACCGCAGCACTGGGAAGGCAGAGGCAGGAAGATTTCTTGAGTTCAAGACCAGCCCGACCAACTTCCAGGACAGCCAGGGCCACATAGAGAAACCTTGTCTTGAAAAAACAAAAACAGTGTTCCAAACCATGAGCTTGTGCAGAGGGAGGAAGTGGGGTGCACACCGTTCTTACAACTGTTCTGGAGGTTTCAAAATTAAAATGGTGGGGTTACACTTTAGGATTGTCACAAATTCAGAAGCTTAAAGCACTTCATCCAAATCTGTCCTGTCTTTAGGGCAGGAATTAAGTGAACTTCACTGGGTCCCAGGGGTCCAGGCTCTGAAATCTCTTCTGGAATTCAGGGTCCTGTTGTATGTGTGCAGGCAAGAGAACAACTTCAGGAGTCGCTCCTCTGGTGCCTACCACACTTGTTTTTATTGTAGATTGAACCTGGGACCTCAGGCATGCTAGGCAAGTGCTCCACTTCTGAGCTGTGCTCCACCTCTGAGCTGTGCTCCCAAGCCCCCTCCTACTTTTGTTTGCTATTTTGCAATAGGGTCTCGTTATGTACTCTGGGTGGCCTAAACTTGTTATGTAGACCAGGCTGGCCTTGACTCAGAGACCCACCTGCATCTGCCACTGCCTCTGGAGTGCTGGGATTGAAAGTGTATACCACTGCGCCAGTTTACTTTTTGAGGCAGGATATTCATTAAGTGGTCCGGGACAGCACTGACTCCTTTTGTAAACCTGGTGTGCTTGAACTTGTGCTTCCACTTCAGCACCCCAATAGCAGGGATTTCAGGCCTGCGCCAAGAATCCAGTATTTTAGGTTTGTTTCTTAAGATTTATTTATTTTTTTTTTGTTGTTTTTTTTTTGTTTGTTTGTTTTTTGAGACAGGGTTTCTCTGTATAGTCCTGGCTGTCCTGGAACTCACTCTGTAGACCAGGCTGGCCTCGAACTCAGAAATCCGCCTGCCTCTGCCTCCCGAGTGCTGGGATTAAAGGCGTGCGCCACCACCGCCCGGCTTAAGATTTATTTTTAATTTGTGTGTGTGTGTGTGACTATGTGTCTGTGTGTGTGTCTGAAGAGGCCAGGAGAGGACATAGGACCCTTTAGAGCTAGAGTCACAGGTGGCTGTGTGACTTGAGAGCTAAGATTCAGGTCCTCTGGAAGATCAGGAAGTGAAAACTGACAAGCCATCTCTCCAAACTCCTAAATTAATTTTTATTTGTGTGTATGTGTGTGTCTGTGAATATATACCACATATATATGTGTACGTGTGGGTATCTGTGGAAGCCAGAAGGTGCCAGATCCCCAGGTGCTTTAATCACGGGCATTTATGAACTACCCAACATGGGTGCTGGAAACTGAGTTCTGCTCCTCTGCAAGACTATCAAGTGCTCTTGATAGTCCACGGAGCCTGCATTCCCAATTCTTAACATGCTCACCCCCTCTCTCCTACTTTGCCTCTCAGGCCAGGGAAACCTCAGCTCACTGGCTGGGGCACCAATTCTGGGCCCAGCCTCTGGGAACTGTAACAGGCCACACAGCCTCCATAGCCCATAGGGAGATAACACCTTTGACCCCTGCCTACCCCCACCCTTTTCTCGTCCTTCACTCCTGCACATGGTACCAGCCAGTCCTCTATTCTCTAAGGGTCTTCTGTGTCCCTAACCCATAAGCACTTGAAAAGTCTGAGGTGTTCCTGAACAAGACAGATGTGTGAGTGTGAGGAAATCCTGTTTCCCTAACTCCTGCCTGGCAGACAGCCCACGGCTAGCGAAGCTCGGAGCTCCCATTTCTCCTGAGCCCTATGCTTCCTGGGCCCTGCTTCCCAGTGGATCTTGTTTACCTAAGCCCCATGCTTTAGGTAAGCCTTCCTGTACACTGGCCTACTTCACCAGCTGGCAGGGCCAGTGTGAGGTATGGACTTCATCTCACTAGACACCTACCAGCACAGGCCCATCACCTTCAAGAAATTCTTTTTATGCACCCAAACGCCAGTGCCCACCTGGAGGTCTCCTCCCAGAACCGCCCCTCCACTTTTCAGGAAGTAGAGACAGCCTGGCATAAACAGGCTGTGGGTACTAGGCCTAGTGGGGGAGGCTGAGATGGGCCATGTAGCCGACTGATAACCGCAGTGTGAACTGCACTACCCCATCCCTTCCATAAGCCCACTTAGGACCCACCCACAGAACAGGGGTCTAAGCTGTGTGGGCAGGGGAGGGGAGCAATGATGGATCTCCCCTCCCTTCACATCTGGTCCGGTCAGACCAGGTGGCTGTACCCTAGCCCAGTGGGCCTGCCTTCACCAAACCACCACAGGCTCCCACAGGTGCTTTTTGCTTATTTATTGAAAACAAACATCTGTGTGCTATATACAAGGTCCTGCTCCCATGTGGGTGGCAGGAAGGGCCAAGCTGGACGGGAGAGCAGAGGCAGCTTGAGGGAGCAGGGAGGGAGCAGCGGCCCCTCACCCAGCCAGCAAGCCCAGCTTCTCCGTTCCTGCCATTCCACCAGTGCTGAGGCAGCCACATTCATGGCTTCCCATGGTAGCCTAACTTCTTCACAACAGCAGAGTGAGGGAGGCTCTTAAAGCAAAATAAGTAGGCAAGCTGCCCTGTCCCAACTGCAGCCAAGGGTGTCCAAGAAAAGACATCTGTGTAAGATGCTGGCCTGGGTAGACTTGCAGCTGCTGCAGAGAAGGGTCACAGGATACTTAGGGCAGCCCATGTCACCCTGGGAAGGTGGACGGTGCTGGACAGGGTAAGGGGCTGGGCCAGGACCCAAGGCTTTAAGGCAAAGCAGGGTAAGGGTATGTGCAGCCCAGGGCCAGGCCAGCCTTTGGCACAATTGGGGGAGGATGGTAGCTGGGAAGAGGGCGGGAGCCCTTTGGTCCTGAACCTGCTTTTCCAGGGCCTGGCATGTGTGACTGGGGGCTACGGCCACCGCCTGCCTTCTGCCCCACACAGCTGCATCCCTGATGTGACTCTTGATGGTCAGCAGAGTGTATCAGTGTTGAAGGAGAGCTGGGCCTAGCGAAGAACAGACAAACGGGGCTTGGGAAGGCATCTTCAGCACCCAGTGGGAACTGACCTCTAGCTGGGTACTGGCACTCCCCTCAGCACCCTCTCCCCACTACGCACTCTTTGGTGTCTGCTCCTCTTGCCCAGTGTGGCAGTCACTCTCCCTAGTCTCTGGTTTCTTTTAAACCCCACTGCTGACCTGGGCTCTTCAAAGCTTCCAGTGTGTTCTGGGCTCTGCATTCGGTTTTTTGCCCATTCCAGTTTCCCCATATCCATGCAAGGCCTCACCATGCAGAAGTCCCTCTCTGCTCCTCTCTGATTGGTTGAGAGCAGGCATAGCTATAGCCAGGTCTCTCTTAGGTCCTTCAGTCTGGGCGCTGAGGCAGCCTGGGTGGCGGTGTAGCTGGGAAGTGCTGACTACTCACCCGCTCTTCCTCGAAGCTGATGAGGCCCTCATCCTCCGTGTCCAGGTCCTCGGGTTCGTCAGCCACCAGTGCCTGAAGCTCTGTGGGTGCAGGGCGGGGCCTCAGCAGGCTGAGCAGCCCGAGGGGGGATGGCAAGGTTGAGGGCTCAGCCTCTTGCTGCTCCACGTTGTCACTCTGCTTCTTGGCAAAGTTCACAAACACCTGTGGATGAGCCACCGGTGAGTGGTGCAGGCAAACCCAAGAGGACACCCCAACTCTGAGTAGCACACTCACGTTATCCAGGGTGGTCTGGCTGACTGAGTAATCCTCGATGCCCAGAACACCCACTACCTGCTCCATCTTGCTGAACACCTGAGCCAGGGAGATGTGCTCCGACTTGAGCTGATACTGCACCTTCGTATGGTGCCGTTCCTGGAGGTCAGGGAAGCGTGGAGGTCAGGGGCTGCCAGTGCAGGATATGCTCTCACCCTTAGCCCACCCAGCCATACCTACCTTAAGCATGGCCTCTGGGAAGTTCCGGTTGAAGAATCGCACCACGTCCTTTACGTTCTGGCTGCTTTTGGTCCTTACAGTGATCATGTAGCCATCCCCAAACCTGGTGGGACAAGGGTGTGGTCGGGAGCCCTGTGGTCCGAGAGCTCACCCACCTTCTGCACCATTTGACTCACCTGTTCTTGAGGTGCTGGATACTGCCCAGGCAGCGTAGCCGTCCATTCACCATGATGGCCAGCCGTGTGCACAGAGCCTCACACTCCTCCATGCTGTGGACAGACAGCACAGGCTGGCACCAGAGGGACTGCCAGAGGCCCTGGAGGGGTTGGGGAGGGGCACACCTGTGTGACGTCAGCACCACCGAACGTCCTGTCTTGATGAGGTCCAGAATGAGGTTCCACAGGAAGCGCCGGGCCTTAGGGTCCATGCCAGTGGTGGGCTCATCCTAGGGCAGGGGTCAGTTCAGAGACACAGCCCATCCGACCTGGTGTTGCCATCTCTTCCTTGGCTTACCAGGAATCCTACCCCTAGGACTTACTAGAAAGATGAAGGCTGGGTACCCTATGAGGGCAATGGCTGTGGAAAGCTTTCGTTTGTTGCCTCCACTGTAGGTGCCAGCTGGCTTGTCTGCATACTTTGTCAGTTCCAGCTTCTCCAGAGCCCACTTCACCACCTGGCAGGGCCAAGCGAGGAACAGGGTTTGCTTTACAGAACTCCCACCAGAGCCGCCCATAGCCACATACCCCCAGTACCTGCACACCAGGGCACCCACCAGCTAGTTCCCTGTCATCCTCACCTGTGCCTCATCCTTCCAGGGGATGCCACGCAGCCGAGTGTACAGCTGCAGGTGTTCACGAGCCGTGAGCTCGTCAAACAGGGCGTCAAACTGCGGGCAGTAGCCAAGACTCTGCTGTACCTGGAGCAGGTCCTTGAGTACACTGGGGACAGAGGGTGATCAATACCCAGGACGATATGCTCATCCCACAGCTGCCCTCTTGTACCCTGGGGTCATGGACATCATACTCCCAAATCTACACATACACCTTTGCACCTGAGGAGCGGGGTCTCCCACCCACTCGCCCCCTACGCCCTGCAGCCACGCACCTAGTAGCAGTTACACACAGGCACACACACAATCATGCTTCCTATGTATGCAGGACACAGGAACCCCACCTGTGTCCGTTGACAAAGGCCTCGCCCCCCGTTGTGCTCTCATCTCCTGTCAGCATCTTGAAGGTACTGGTCTTTCCTGCACCATTGACACCAAGGAGCCCAAAGCACTCTCCAGGGCGCACGCCCAGGCAAAGGCGGTCCACTGCCAGGATACGGCCAATCTTCCGAGACTTGTACACCTGGCCAAAGAGCCTTCCCACTCAGCAAAGGGTGGGGACTCCTGCCTGGCCAGGCTTCACCCCACTGCTGGGGCCCACTACCCACCCCATTCCCCGCCGCCTTCCCCACAGCTCAGAGCCCACCTTGGTCAGGTTCTCAATCTTGACCATGTCATTGTCAGCGTCTCCACGGAGCACCCTCTGTCGCTCAGTAGCTACATCTACGTCGTCTTCCACAGGTTTAGTAGACACAGGCAGGCGTCTAGGGCAGCAAAGTTGGCAGGGCCTGGCCAAGCCACCCACCCCTACTGTGGGTCCCCGGCATCACCCAGCACTTTCCACTCACTGTGGCTGCCGCAGGAAGTTATACTGACACATGATGGTGAGGAAGAATCCCACGAAGCCCTCGACTGTCATGGCCACCAGTCCACGTGTGACAATGTCCCACTCGAACGGGGACTTCATCTTGTCAAACTGGCCTGTGGAACCACTGGTTCAGAGCCTGGGAGCCTCAGGGAGTGCCAGTCACTCTTGGAACTTAAAGAGTCAAGGAGTAGGCATGCCACTCTGTGGGCCCCTGAAGGCCAGCACCGTCCACGCAGAGCCAGACTCACCGATCTTGGCGTAGTATTCATTGATGTATTCATTGTAGGCCATCTCCATGAGCCCATGGCCCAGGTTGTAGTTTGGGAAGATGAGGAAGCAGCTTTTCAGGTAACTGTTGACAACCTTCAGATCCTGGGGGCCAGCCATAGCTCAGCACTGCTGCCCCAGGCCATGCCCTGCTACCCATTCACCCCCACACTTACCTTGTCATGCTCAAACAGCTGCAGAAGGAAGGTGGCCACCGTGGCCGTGATGCCGATGAAGAGATTGATGACAATGAGGAACACATAGGCCGAGCTAGGGACCTCAAACCAGAAGGAGGCTGGGTACATGATGGGTGTGATGGACCACCTGTGGACGAACAGTGGTGGTCACAGGGTAGCCTGGCCACACTCACACATGCTCCACACCCCTCCCCAGCTTACCCATAGAGCAGGAACAGGGAGAGCACCGCGGGGAAGTTGGTGGGCGATGTGTAGGCCGGTAAGTCAAAGACAAACAGGATGATCACACAGCAGGTGGCTGGGACCAGGTAATTGAGCTGCAAAGGTAACCGTAAAGGGTGAGACCAGAGCTGGCATGGGGACAGGAGACAGGGACAGGGAGGGACCATGCGGGGGGGGGGGGCACACCATGTCCCACACGTAGTTGGCCAGCCAGTAGATGACAGGGTTGCACCCGCTGACAAACTGCAGGTGTTTGGCCTTAGTGGCTTTCTCTGCCACAAGGAAGACCACGAAGCTGGCTGGCACGAAGGACATGGCCACGATGATGAAGATGGCGATGACCACATCTGTGCCCTGCAGCCTAGAATGGGACAGCACTCGGTTCCAGGAGGTGTCAGGACCCAGCAGTCCTGCCCCCCTCAACTCGGTCAGCCTCACTCACAGGTAATCCAGGGAGAGGCTAGCACTGGTCTTGTTCATGGGGTGGTTGGTGACGGTGATGCCTGCACACAGGAAAGGCGGCTTTAGGCCCATGTACCAACATTCTGGGTCAGCTGCATGCCCTCCCCCTCCCTCAACCCTGACACTCCTCACCATAGGCTGCTGGATTGCCCTTGCTTTTGGGTAGGTTTGCACGCAGAATGGCGTTGTTGAGGCTGTTGAGGTAGGTGGGCATGCTGTGGTAGCCCTTGTTATTGTAGAGCACCTGGGGAGGGGCACGGGATCAGAGAGGCTCTCAAGGCTGAGTCACTAAGCTTAGGACCAGGTGCCTAAAACCCCAGGGCAGCAACCTACCTGGGCCACCCTCCGCACTGCAATCTTCCGCACCATAGGAGGGGCCCGGGCACCAAAGGATGCTGGGATAGACTTCTGGACATTTCCAAAGGTGATGGCTCCATATCTGTACAAGACAGGTGGGAGGGGCACTGAGGTCAGGTGGCCATCTCCCAGGCACCCTTGTTCACAGCCACTCCAGGCCAACTCACCGGTGCAGTCGGAAACGGTCAGAGGTAAAGAGCAGGTACTCAGAAACATTGTGTCCAGTGATGTCAGTCAGGATGTCACCTGTGACCACTCTCATCTGGGGTGGGTGCCCACCCACACTGCTGGGACATGAGAAGCCCGTGCCCTGTGCAGAGCAGGAACAGCGGACCGGCTCACGCACTAGGTGTGGCAAGGAAGGCGCCGATGTCCATGTCTCTGTGGGCACAGTGCAGTACAATGAGATGGGTCACGCATGCCTGTGTCCCCAGGAGCCTTCTGTGAGGTAGTACCTGGCCCAGCAGTAGGTGGCAAGGAGGAGTTCCAGGCTTGCAATGAATCCTCATCTGGGGACATGGGTGAGTCGGAAGGGGCGGGCGAGGGCGGGGGTGGCACGAAGTTGGACAGTGGCAGCCCCTGTGTGAAGGACTCCAGGCACATACTATCAAAGAACCGTGCAGCCAGCAGGCGGGACTCTCCACTGCTTAAGTTCAGCATGGGCCCCAGGGAGCCATTGGCAGGAGACTTGAGCACACAAGTGGCACCCACACCAGAGGGCAGCCGGAATGTGCTCACCAGCTGCTGGGGGCTGGCATCAGGTGACAGCCGTAATCTGAGGACATGACAGTGAGTTAGGGACCAGATGTCTCGACTCTTGCCCTGCCCTGTGCTACAGCCCCAGCCCACGGCCTCACCGGTACTCCCGACGTTCCTCATTGGCATAGGGGATGAAGTTGCCTCGGGGCTGGGTATAGTTGTGGTACTGAGAAGGTGACAGGACCAGTGGAGGCAGATCACCTGGTGGGTGAACACTGAGACCTGAGCAGACTCCAATTACCTGATGCCAGCCCCCAGACCCAACTCAGAGAGGGCTGAGCTTCTAGGGTATGCCCAGGAGACAGAACCCTCTCATGAGCCTCTGAATAGGGTTCAGAGTGTGAGAAGAGAGGTGGAGGACTGTTCTCCAGGGGACTGGGAGGAAAATGAAGCCAAGACCCGGGGAACAGAGAGTAGCCTCACCCCACACATGGGGTGAGGCAGCCTTACCAATCTCAGGAACAGACAATGCCACAGTCATGGCCACACAGACAAAGAAGGCAGGCAGAAGAATCTGAGAGCAGAGAGCTTTGGAGTTTCGGCGAGCACAGTGGAAGCGCTTCACCAGGAGCCCGTGGAACTGCCGTATCTTCAGCCACCAGCCCTCTAGCTTGCGGCTGCCCTGGCCTACCCGAGCCAGGGCCTCCATTTCTGCCTCTGTGCAGAGAGGCAGGGGTGAGTAGCCAGTACCATGCCACCCTTCTGGACCCTCCCAAGCCTCCCCATTAGCTTCCACCTTGTAAGCTGACATTGTCTGGGTCTTGCAAGTTGTCAAAGAGGGGACGGTAGTCACTGTAGCCATCGGCATAGCCGACACCTTCATTCCCGCGGGCAGAGCCCACAGAGGATGCAGACTGCAGTGATGCCTGTGACTGTGCCAGCTCTGAGCACCGAGCCAGGTTGCCAGCTTGACCCCCCACAGCTGTCAAGCCCTCTGCCCCAGGCAGCACATCCTTCCGGGACTCTTTCACATCTGCAAACAATAGAGGCAGTGAGGGAGGGAGGGAGGGAGGGAGGGCGGGCTTGGGGCCACGGCTCTCCAGGACATCTTAGTACCTCAGTCCCTAGTGCCCACCCATGATGCCAGGCCCTGCCTTGATCCCAGCCTCTAGTTCACATATCTATTCACAGGTAGACCATGCCACCATACCAGCCTATACTGACCCCGCTTCCAGAGACCAAGGAGAAGCAATGTCTCCAGGGCCTTCTGTGGGTAGTTGGAACTGATCACCAGTCTTGGGTACTCTTACCGGCCTCACTGTTCTCCAGTGATTGATCTTCTTCAGATACTTTGAGGAACACCTCCTCCAGGGTTGTGTCCATCAGCCCAAAACTGCTCAGATGCAGTGCATCCAGGCTGTGCTCCAATTGCTGCAAAGAAACCAGGTGAGACCAGTGGCACGGAATGCAGGCAGTGACATGTCCATCTTCTCTAGAGGCCCCTCGTGTCCCCAGCAACCATGCCCAGCCCTCACACCTGAAAGAGGCGCTCAAAGGCCCCTTTCTTGACAGCCTCGCTGGGCAGGATGTAGGAGAGCTCAGTGCTCGTATCTGAGACCAGCAGGGAGGAGGCCACATGCTTGCGGATGAATTGGGACACCTGCGGCTCTGAGCAGCTGCTTAGCTGAGAACGACCTGAGGGGCTGGAAGCCAGCCCTGGCTCTGGGAAGGAAGGGGGAGCAGACAGGATTCATGAGAGGCTGAGGAAGAAGGCCCCTCAGTGAGCCAGCAAGTCAAGATGAGGCTTAGAGGTGTCCCACGTCCCCCAGGTATCTGTCCTGATGAAGTGAGGGTAAGGTTGCATCTCTTCTAGGTAGGGAGTCAGGGGGCAGGGAGGACCAGAGGCTGGTTCAAGTAGTCTCAGCACAGACCTTGAGAGGTGCCAGGCTCTGCAGGCCGCTTGACCAATGTGAGGCGGTACCCATCACCATAGGCACCCTTGAGGAAGAGGGGAGAGCCGCAGCATTTGAGCTTCCCATGGGAGATGATGGCAATGCGATCCCCCAGCAGGTCAGCCTCATCCATGTGGTGGGTGGACAGGAGGATAGTGCGGCCTGGGGCAGGCCAAACACCAAGGTAAGGGAACATCCAGGGGCGGGTGGAGATACCCACAGCAGCCATGGCCAGCCTGCTATCCTGCTCACCCGGTTTGTACTTCAGAATGAGGTCCCAGATGGCACGGCGAGCATAGGGGTCCACACCAGCTGTGGGCTCATCTAATATAATGGCTCTAGAGCCACCCACGAAGGCAATGGCTACTGAAAGCTTGCGCTTCATGCCTCCAGACAGCGTCTGTACCAGCGAGTGCCGCTTGTTGGACAGCTCCAGGTCCTCAATCATCCTGTGGGCCCGACAGGAGGGCAGTGGACGGGAGGGTGAAAGACCAAACAATGGTGAGAGCTCTCATCTCATCCCGTCCTCACCCCTTCCCCTGAATTCCGCACAAGCATCCACATCACCTGCCTCTCTGCTCATGCCCAACACCCCTCCGACACCATGCCCCTGTGGGACGTGAAACCATGCCAGGAAGTTTGGTGGGTAGAGGGGGTTGAGACTCAGTGGGCACACACCTGAGACTTAGGCAACTCCCGGCTCCCTGCCAGACTCCTGGCCTGAAACATGTGCCATGCTCCTCACAAAAAGAAACGTGACCTACGGTCACAGAGGCCCAAAACAGAGTTCTTCATGCTAATGAGGACCTAGAGGCCCTGCGGGCTTAGCCAATAAAGTTCCCTTCCCAGACATTACTCCCTGAAAAAGGTAAAATCTCAGACCCACCCTGGGAAAGGGGTTATGCACCCGTTTTCCACCATGGACAGCTAATAAACCATAAGGTTAAACATGTGCTGTGCTCTCCCCAAGACCCACCATGAGGAACCCGGGGAAGGCCTTTGTCTACAGACCCACAGCACAATTCTCCAGTGGGGCGGGCGTCATGCCCGGCCGTCCTGTCTGTCCCTCACTGCACTCACTTGTCCATCTCTTTGCGGATCTCCTCTTGTGCCATGCTTTTGAGGCGTGAGTAGAACCAGAGGTGCTCCTCCACAGTGAGCCGGTCAAAGAGCACATTGTGCTGTGGGCACATGCCCAGGTTCTTGCGGATCTCATCCATCTCGGTGCGGATGTCATGTCCATAGATAGTGGCTGAGCCCGACGTGGGCGGGAAAAGTCCAGTCAGGATAGACCTGGAGCAGGGAAACTGGCATCACAATCCCCATATCCTGAGAGAACCCCATCCTCCTGTTGGCTAAGCCCTCCTGTCCCTAGACACTCACATGGTGGTGGTCTTGCCAGCCCCATTATGGCCTAGGAAAGAGACCACCTGGTTCTCATAGAGATTGAGGCTCAGCTTGTTTAAGGCCAGCTTCTTGTCATTCTTATAGACCTTGGTGAGCTTGTCCACACAGACGACCAAGGGCAGGTGGGTGGGCTCCTCTTCCATACCTCGAGTCTCCTCTGTACCAGGGCTGAGTCATCAGGATGGAGGCAGCACCGAAGCCAACCCAGATCCCCAAACCCAGCACCCACCCCAGTCAACATTCTGACCCGAGCCTCACCGAAGTGCCGGCTCTCCATGGCACAGGCCTGGTCCTCCTCCATAACGCTGAGGCGTGGTGCATGTGTCCATGGCCAGCTCCACTCCCATGCCTCCGTCCGCCCACTGCCCAGCCAATAGGACTTCTGAAGTGGGAAGTACCAAGGCCGGGGCAGCCCATACATACCTGGGGGTCCAGGAGGGGAGAGCTGACCGAGGGCCTGGAGGTGACTATCCACCACAAGGGCCAAATACCACCCAGAGCAAGGCAGGAGCCCAGTGACCTTGTCCCACCCTAGTCCCTCCATCGATGGGCCTGTACCTGGGTGCACAGCCTCAATGTACCAAGTGAGCACACCATAGACCACTGTGTCCACCATAAGCATGGTGACAGCAAGGAGCAGGTTGAAGTCATCCCCTTCCACTGGGGACTGGCTGAATGTGTGCCACTGGATGCCCACACCTGCCACTTCATACAGTGCAAAGTACTTGGAGCCCAGGCCGAAGGCTGTTGTGGACATCAGGGACTGAAGGAAGACGGGTGTCAGTAGGTGGGCTGGAGCCGGACACCCTACCCTGGCCCAGCCCAGCCACAAACCTCACCGCAATGCACTTCTCGAAGGCAGTGATCTTATCGTGGGCTACTTCCTCACGGATTGCTACATACATGTAGGGAACGTAGCTCAGGAAGTAGATGATGCCGCCGCAGGCTGAGGCCAACTTAGCCTTAGAGTACAGCACAGACACCAGGAAGCTGGAGTGGCAGGCCACACAGCTGTTAGCCCCAAGACCCTTGGCTCTTGGCCTGCAGCCCATTTGGGCTGCCCCATGGGGCCTAAAGGATCTCTAAGAGAGTCTGCCCATTTTTTCACGGTTTTCCGCTCCCTCCAGTGCTCACCAGAACATGATAGTGGCCACAGCGTAGACGGCAAGGAAGAGCCAGATAATGAGCACGTGGCTGTGCATGAGCACCTGGCCGTACTTGAGGATGGCAGTCAGAGCCGTCACGGAGATGGACAGCTGCACAAACCCTGTGATGAACCAGGCCACCCAGTGGACGGCGTTGTTCAAGCCCATTGTCTTCATCACCTGTGTGGGGGGGAGGGAGGACCGCAAGGGTTCCTGGGGCAGAGACTAGACGACAGGACGCTCCGCTCCTCCTCCTCCCACAGCCATCAACCCACCTCCTTGAGCCGGTGCTCCTTCTCTGCCACAATATGCTGGATGGTCATGGCCACGGAGTAGACCCAGGAGATGACCATGCACAGGGGCATCATGTGCTCAATGACAAACAGGAAGCTGAGGGGAAACAGGCGTGAGGCAGGGCTTGGGCTGGGACCCCCCAAGCCCATGTAGGTTGGTACTCACTCGTCACGGGTGTAGCAGGGGTATGGGAACATCTGCACGTAGTTGCCAGGTTCGACCACGTCATGCCCCACAAATGTGTTGATGATGGCACGCTCCATCATGTCTGTGGGTTGGAGGTGGTGTCAGGGCAAGGCTGGGCCCCCGCACATCCCATCTGGGCTCAGCACCTCACCCTGGATCCAGACGAAGCCATAGAGGAAGTAGAAGCGACCACCAGTGTTGGGCCCTGGGCGCCAATAAGCACGGCGGATCTCGTTGGTTTTCTCAGTGAAGCTTGAATTCTGGCGAATCTTGTAATGTACGTGTGGAGGGAGGGAACCATCCTTCCGTGTCTGGAAGATCACACCTGGGAAAAAGGTGGAGCAGGACTGGAGGACAGGCCATGAGGCAGAGCCAGCATGTGGAGTATGGAAGAAAGTGAAGCAGGCTTCGGAGAAGGGAGAGCCGTGAGAAGACATGGACTGGGGAGAAAGCCTGGGCCAAGGAACTGGAAGAGGATGGGGACACAGGCGGGATAGAGTGGGAGTGTAGGACTGTAGGAGACAGAGGACCGTGTGGGAGGAGGGAGAGGAACTCACTGGCAAACACCGTAACATTGTCCTGGTAGGCCTGATTGAGGGTGTAGTTCACGATGCTTTCCTCATCAGGAAATCCCTTGAAGATGTCTACACTCACCTGCAAAGGGGCTATCATTGGAGCTGGTCCTGAAAATGCCTGACGGATGAGGGGCCATCGGGCTCTCCCCCCTACCTTGGACATGAACTGGATCCAGCCACAGGCTGCGTTGTCTATTGTGTCTAGCTGCTGGAGGAGGGCTGTGCCATTGGGCAGTGAAAAGTTGTCCTGGCGTAGAGCAGGTGGCAGCTCCTCCAATGACAGGTTCATCGCTTCAGGGTGTAGCCGAAGGTCAGCTACATACTAGGGTAGAGAGTTGGGTTTGGGATGTGGCTCAGACCCTTGTAAACAAGAAGAGCCCACCACTGGTGCCCACCCACCTTGTACCCACAGCACCTGCTGTAGCCAGTGCAGATGCTGCTGCAGCCTGCCTTGCTCCAGGAAGCTTCGGATCTCTGTGGAGATGTTGAGCCAGACCTGGGCATAGTGTGTCACATTGCCCACAAAGGCAAAGGTCTCATTTGCCTGCAGAGAATGAAAGTGTGGGGCAAAGGACTCAAGGAAGAACCTAAGCCAGTCTGAGAGTCCTCTGCTTTCTCACATGCCCAAGGGACCACCCCAACTACTATCCCTACTCAGGCCAAACTTCTACCCAGGTTCTGCATCATTTTCTACAGTAGCCATGTGACCTGTGACTCCAGCTCAGCAACCACGCATGCCTTCCCAGCTCCTTCCTCACATCCTTCCTCATGCCCACGGAGCACCTGACGTCTGGCCACCATTTCTCCATGGTCCAGACCTTGCCACACACCCATTTCCACCCCTGGATTATACTATCCCAACAAATTTTCTCCCCAGGCTCCAACAGTCCTTGTACCCTGTTCATGTTGATGCTACTGGTGTGTGGGAGGGGAGGTGTGTCTCTGAACATAACCACCCTGCCCAGTCAGCATGGTGAGAGATGAGGGACACCCTAGCCAGACTGGCCAGCCTTCCCAATTCATCTCTGCAGAAACTCTCAGGAGTTTCCATCAGAAAAGCTGCCAAGTGCTACTGCACCTCCAACCCAAAAAGTCGCCACACCAGGCACACGGGTACCTAGATTTCATGAAGTCAAGATTAGCTCTTAGCAGTCCTACATAGAGTCCTGGGCCTGCAGAGCTCTCACGCAGGCTCTTGCTGGGCTTGTGCTCCTGCTGGGGAGACAGGTACAATTCATGACCCAAATGTGCCAGACCCACATACCTTGAGGATAACTCGGTCAGCTTCAGAGCCCGCTGGTGCATACAGGATTTTGGGGTTGCTGGTCATGAGGTGCACAAGAAGGCCCAGGTTCCGTTGTTCTTTGCTTGTAAAGCCCAGGGAGCTCATGTTGCCCCTCCGAAGAGCTTCAGGCTCAATGGTACTGGCAGAGACAAATCACCAGGAACAGGGCAGGGATGTCAGGATCAGTAAGATGGGGCTCTTGGGATGGCTCAATGAGAGGCATGGGGCGGGGCTTAGGAACAAAGCATCAGGCTAAGGTGAGGTGTCAGGTCAGGCAGAGTGGGTTTAAATGTTGGGGCAGACAGCAGATGGGACCTTCAGAATGGAGTCTATGCAAAGGGCCAGACGATGGGCTCAACTCCCCACTACCCTGTGATTCTACCCCTCCCTCTATCCCTTTGCTGCTGACCTACCGGTTGTTGCCACATAAGATGGGCTGCAAGCCAGCCCAGAGCTGCACAAAGGCTGAGCACTGGCCTTGCAGACTGTCAGGAGAGGCTGGGGTGACAGGTGGCTGGGTGCCCTCCTCAGCGGTGGTGTTGGAACCTGTGTTTGCACCTATCCCGGTGCTGTTGACTAGGCCACTCAGGCTGCTACCTTGAGGTGCAGGGGCCCGGCCAGCACAGGCACCTTGAGGAAGCAGCAGGGCAAGGGCTGATAGGACATCCACATCCTGCAGAACTTTCTGGGCATCCAGCAGGTCCCCTAAGAGTGCCTGCAGGCTCTGTGGAGATGGTGCCTGCGGCTGGGGATCTGAGCCATTGGAGACATCGAAGCCCAGCTAAGGGGAAGACCAGACATGTAGAAAATGCAGGCTAGGGGACAGGTGAACTTGGTGGGAGGTGACTAAGATCAGGAGTGGGACAGGGGGTATCAGCAGGGGACAGTGCTTGGGTAACATGAGGGAAGGTCCACAGTTTGGGAAGTTCTTGCCAGGGATAGAGGTACAACTCAGGCTGAGAGATGGGAAGGAACCGAAGCCTGACATTGTGTAGATGGTACTGAATGCTCAATTACAAGCATTCCAGGCACTGCCTCGGAACAGGAGCCTCTCCCATCCTCAGGCTCCCAGTACCCCCAGCACTTCCTCCAGGCTGGTCAACAGGTTTGCTGGCCAGCTGGCAGGCAGGGCCTCACCTGCTGGACAATCTTGGTTGTGTCCAGCTGGTTCCGGAGCTCAGTGGCCAAATCACTGAAGCGCTGGGCACGAGCTGTAGCCTGCCCGCTGCAGACAGCATCCCGGTAGCCCTGAAGCTCTACCTGATGACCCTCAGGCATGGTAAGAATCCGGCCCAGCTCCCCAGAGCCTGGGGCACATGTGAGACGTTCCAAAATGGCAGGAGCTAGCAGCAGCTCCTGGGGGCAAGGCATAGGGGACTGGTTAAGCTTACACACTAAGAAATGAGCAAGGCCCTACCTAAAGAAGCACAAGATCTTGCTGTGACCATCCACCTTGCTGGCTCTGTGCTGGGGAGCACTTGAGTCCTGACCAGCCTCCACTTTCCCACGCACACCACAGATTCCCCGGAATTTATGTGTAACTAAGAAAGAGACTTTCTTTCCACCCCTCTCCCAAGGTCAGGCCCCTCACCTCCGTTTGGAACAGAGGATTGCTACCCAGGTGGCTCCAGGGTTCCTGCTTCCTGAGGAAACCCAACTTTCCATCCAGGTCAGGCAAAGCACCAAAGAGCAAGCGATAGACCTGCATTGTGAGGGTCTGGCTCAGGAGTGGCTCCAGAGTCCTGGGCCAGCTCAGGGACACTTGCAGTGCTCTCCCCATCATAACCAGGGGTGATGGGGGAAGCAGAGGGGCACGGCTACTAAGGACACATGCCCTGTCTCACCTCAGAAGGGTTCACACGGGCAGCCAGGAGGGCCTGGGCTGTGCTGTTGGGCAGTGACAGGTTCTGCATCAGGAAACGCCAAAGCTCTCTCTGGTCCCTGGCCACCGAGTCCAGAGAAAAGGATGAAACTGGACAGGCAGGAGGATGGGAATGAGAGGCTAGCTTTAGCTGAGGCTAAGATGTCCCAGATAGGCTACAAGCAGAGCTACCAGCACTGCACTGAGCCTGCCTCAAGCACACAGGGAAGGGACAATGTGGTACAGACCCAAGGCCAGAGGCAGACCATGATCCAGAGTGACGAGGCAGGCTTCTGGTGAAAGCAGCGCTTAGACACCTCCCACCCCCAAGCCATCCCCATGCAGGGCACACCTGCAGGTCTGGCTGAGTGGCTCTCCCAGGTGCTAGGGCCTGAGCTGAGGGCCTCCAGATGCTGGCGCAGGGCCTCAAGCTCTGAGCCTAGACTGGGTCGCACTGGGTCAAACAAGTTGCCCTCCTCCACTACACGGTTGAGGCGTTCCAGAAGCTGGGTGACCCTGGAACATCGTAAGATATCAGCTGTTGCTATGGGGTAGGGGTGGGGGTAGCTGCCTCCCAAGGCATGGGGTAGGAGCACTCACGTGGAGTTGGCATATTGCAGGAAGCCAAACTCATCACGTTGGCCATCAGGGCAAAGTGACTGCATGATGGGCAAGATGCCAGCTGATGTCAACGGTGCTGCAGTGTAGAAAGCTAGTGGGGTCAAGAATGAGGGGGACAGGGCCAAGAGACATTCAGACACAGTCAGGAAGGATGAGAAGCTTCAGGCAAACTAGGGTTGGGGCACAGAGCACCTGGCCCCAAGCTGTGCTAAGGCAAATGACTCTGCAGGTCAGAGGTCATAGGGCCACCTGTCATCCCCTCCCCTGTAATGTCCAGCATATCCCTCCTTAGTCTGTGTGGTGCCCAAATGGTCCAACTATCTCCCCTTTCAACAGAGACCAAGGTAGCATATGAGGCACCCCCTTGGCAGTGACCTCTGACCTCTCGGGCCAACTGGTTAGCAGAGTGAGTGCAATAGCCCTAAGGAGTTGGAAGGGAAAGTTGCAGGCCATCCCAGCCTCATCTCAGGCTAGCCCAGGCTCAACCCAGGAGCCTCACCCTTATAAAGCATGGCCAGGCAACCTCACAGATATCCTGCCAAGAAGTTACTCCAGTGGCTTGACCAGGGTACCAGCTATGGCCCAGGTGGCCTGGCCCCTCACTACCCACCACCACCCATATCACAGCCCACCACCCCGAGCCATAAGCCAGGCGTTCCTGACCACAGGTGGTGGCTTCTACAGGACCCAGCTGCTAGAAGGCTGTTAATGCAAGCAGTAGGGGTGCTTAAGCCGCACCAGGAGGACCTGCCAGGCCATCCATGGCTGCCACCTGAGCCAGCAAGGAGGAGATGGCCGCTCACTTACAGACTGCATGCAGGCCGGGCCGAGGAGGACAAGAGACCATGCGGGGTGGGGGCAGGTCAAAACAGAACAGAGGAGACTAGTAAATGCCTGGCCCTCCAGAAACAGGCAACTCTATCATTCATGGGCACCATGGCCATGACCTCCATAACCTGGCCAATACATGTGTGGCCAGGACCACATAGGGAACAGGTACTCGGGCAGTGGCCTCAGGGAGTCTTGGGAATGGGGACACACTCAGGCTGACTCATGCAGAAAGAGGACACATCCATCCCTGCCCACCCACCCACATGCCCAGGCTATGCCTGTACCTCACCTTCCTTCACAGAGATGGTGGGCTTCTTCTGCCGAAGTCCCAACAGGATGAAGAAGAGGACAAGCGGGATGAAGATCTCAAATGCCAGGACCCACTGGAAAGGGTGGGCCACATGAGGCCACATGCAGTCTGTCCACTGCCTGCCCAGGGCTGGACATGATGGACATGTGCTGGCCTAGGCTCTCCTGACCTCCCTGAAGGACCAGCCTAGCCACATGCACCCAGTGGCCATGAAGGGTCAGCACAGGTTTCTCAGGTCCAGCCAAGGTTAGAGCCCTCCCGGTGTACCAAGATGTTGAATACTGTGTGGTACCACCAAATGGGGCCCCTAGATTCTGCCTGTCAAGCCATGGGTTACCTACCCTCTGAAGAGGTCAAAAGTCAGCCAGTTTGTGGTCAACTCTGACCCCTTCATTCATTTACCCAACTCATCTTCTCCCTGCCAACTGCTAGGCCAAGCGGATACGATCCTGGAGGGCTTCTTGGCCACATGTAGCCTCTGAGTGCCCTGAGGTCCTACAGCGTCACTCATCTCCTCTGCTGCAGCAGCCTTGTGACTCTGTGCTGGACTCAGAGAGATGAGGCCTAGTGTGAGGAAGGCCCAGCAAGAGGCCAGGGCACTGAGCCTCTGGCCAGCATGGTCCTTGCAGCAAAAAGCCTCTTTTCCTGCCCTAACCTCTCTGGGCCAGACTGTCAAGGTAGGCCAGAAGGGCCAAAACCCTGGAGCCCAGACTCACCTCCCATGCCATCTGTAAAACAGAGGGCTTTAACAATTCCTGCCCCCACCTCAGTTCAGAGAGGAAGGCCAGGAAATATACTGGGGAGCTCCTGCCTCTCAGATCCTAGGGAAGAGGGGCCCACCACCACAGAAGCAGCTGTCCTCCATCTTCGATCTCAGGTCTCCTTCACCCTTGTCACCATCTGAAGCAGACTCTAAAACCCCTACCAGGAGTGGTGTGGGGCCATGCCCAGCCTGACCCTGGCTGTGCCCACTGTGCTCTGACAATAGCTCTCTGTGATACAGAACACCCTGCTGTGTTGTCTATACCCTTCACCCGCCTCAGCCTGTGCCAGCCTCCACCTCCTCTCCAGCCAGGATGGAGTCCAGGGCCAGCTGAGGAGCTGCAAGGAGTTCCACCCAGGGCTGCAAGACATTGCATTTCCACATACAGAGTGGCAGGGGCCACGGCTCAAGAAACAGCTCTACTCACACTTGACCTACCACAGACACCTCTGCCCTGCCCTGGGCACCTCCACCCGAGGAAACTGCAGCACAGGCCAGGCTGGCTCCCTATCACTATAGCAACGGCTGCGCATGAGCTGCTGGGAGACAAAGTCCTAACTAGGAGGCGGAGGGCAACAGAGGTGCATCTGGTTACAGGCACAGGTCCAGCGCTACCTGTCTTACCTGGGTGACAGCAAGTAACCTAGAGATTCTGTCTCTCAAGACAAGGCCCATGCATCCGCACTCCCCCAGTGTCTCCATGCTCACCCGGGGCCTGAGCAAACTCATGCTTGCTGTGATGGGGGATGGGAGGGTGGCAGGTAATGCCCAAATGTGATGTTAGCTTCTACCACAGCTACTCAATACTGGTGATCATCCTAAGGGTGCCAGGGTGGACCCACGTCCCATGTGCAACTCTACAACAGGGCAGGTAGGACTTGGGAGAAGGAAGCAAGCAGAGAAGTCCTGAGGTCCCCTCCAGATCACAAGCTTTGCACGAGTGCACCCCTGACACCAGCAAAGACTGTCTTCCTGGAGGAAGCCGTAAGCTAAGGCTCTCCTCTGTGGTCTCTGGAAATGTTGAAGCATGGGAATCTGGGCAAGCCCTACAGATCAACCCTGCCTAGAGGCAAGGGTCAGTCCTAGGAAAAAGGCAATGGGCACTCCAGATGACTGTCAAATCACTGGACTCTTCTTCCAGCCTGATGTGAAACTCCTATCTAGTGCAGGAACTGTGTTTTAGCCTCTGGTCCCAAGCCCTGAGGGGTCTTCCTGACAAGCAACTTGGGGCTAGCACTAAGGCATGCCTACACACAGCCTCACTGTGTCCCTTCCCCCCAGGGACTCAAAAGCTATAGTCACAGGGCTGCCCCTTCAGACCCCACACGAACCAGTCCCAGACAACCGGGACAGAGAATGTACCCAGTCTTGGCTATCACCCAGGGCCAGGTGCCCACAGGAATCCTGCCAGGCTGTGGTGATGACTGCTACCCACCCTCCCTACAGACCAGAGTTTCTTATTATGCATCTAAAGTACTCAAAGAAGAGCACAGGAGGAGTGTTGCTGGCCAACGGGTCCCTGGGTATGAGCTGGTTAAGGTCCTTCTTTTAGGTCCCTGCAGTCTCTTGTCTCCATCCTGGAAAATCCCAAGGGCCCTTGGACAGTCTTGCTGGCCCAGGACTCTGGATGCCCTTGCCCTTCCAGGGACTGGGATGAAAACCAACATGGCAAACGCCATCCATGCCGGGCATCCGGTTCCTCACCCAGGACTCCTACCCCAGCATTCTTTATGACCTGTCTGTCCTAGACAGGTACTAAGAAGCTCAGCAGAACCCAGCCCCCAGAGAGGCCCAAGGTAGGAGAAATTAGAGGAGCAACCTCAGGAGAAACTGGCCCTAAAGGACGAAGGGGTGCTGGGATTTAACAGGTTGAGTCCACACAACAAGGATGAGAAAGCAGGAGTAAGGGTTGTGGGCATGCCAGGATGGGCTAGGAAAGGAGATGATGAAAGGAGAAGATGGTGGTGGTGTTGGTGCTGGTGGCGGTAGTGGTGGAGGAAAAGGAGGAAGAGAAAGGTGAGGAAGAGGAAAAGGAGGAGGAGGAGGAGGAGAAAGAGGAGGAAGAGGAGGAGGAGAGCGGCAGCAGCGGCGGTGAAGGCTGTTTGGTACCAGCTTCAGCCTAAGGTGCTCGCCCAAGGGCAGAGTATCGGTTAAGGGAATAAAGAGACAGGTTCCTATGGGAGCCCCAGAGACGGTGGGACCAGAGCTCGGAGTCCCTAAGCTGAATGGTGTGTCCCAGCCAGCGTTCTGTCCCAGGAACCCGGCCCTCGCTCGAACTGAAGTCCAGGGACCACCTGCCCCTACCCCAGCCTGCCAGAAAGCGCTGCGGAGGGCGCCGGCCCGTGACTCAGCCGTGCGCTGCGAGTGTCAGCGGACCAGGGCACAGCCGAACCCTTTGCCGGAGGCCCGGAAGCCCGCGGAAGCGTCCGGCCCGGTACAGGGTCTCCGGTGGCGCCCTCCCGGGGTCTGCGCGCGCCTGGGCTCTGCACGTGCACGCGGGGAGCGCACTGGCAAATTGGGCGCCCGGCCTGCGAGCCCCTAAGGACGGGCGCGGTTCGCTCACCGGGCTCCGGCGCTTCAGCGTCACGTTCTTCCAGAGCAGCAGCTGCAGCTGGTGCAGGAAGCCCATGGCCAGGCCGCGCTCCGCCGCCTCAGCGCCGCGGCCCTCTCCTCTGCGCGCCCCGCCGGGCCCCGCTGCCCGCCGCGCCGCTCGGCATCGCCCGCGCGGGGGCGGGGCGCTCGAGCGTCCAGGACCTGCTGCTCCCAGGCTCCGCCCCGGCGGCCGCAGCTACAGGGACTCGCTGTCGCGCCCGCGCCCGCCGCCCCCGCTTAAAGGCATCTCCGCGCTCGGGTAGCTGCCAGGAGGCGCCCAGGCCCGCCAGGCCCGGGCCCGCCTGCACCTGCGCACAGCACTAGGCCTCTCTGCTCATTGGGCCCCTAATACAATGTTCCCAAGATCCCTCACAGCCCCCATCTAAACCAAGATCTGGGCTCGCACCTTTCTGAGGTCTAGGGAGAACCCGGGCACCCTATGCTTCTCCCAGGGGATTCCAAATATGTGTCTCCAATTGGGAGATTTATGCAGAGGGGTACCCAAGGTGTTCTACTGTCCTGTTTGTAACACTGAAGGAGGTTTGGTCATCATTAGGTTGACCTTCCTCGAATGTAGAGACAGGAAGCAGGGTCAGTCACTCATTTAGAGGAGAGACATTGATCCATTAGGAGAATGCCATCAAGACTCAAGGTGCAGCACGCAGCCCAATAGCATAATGGGACTTAGACAATTTAAAGAGGAGCCTGGTGAGAGGAACTGCGGTGGTCAGACTACCTTCACAAAAGCTTTCTGTTTGCCTTATAGATGAGACAGTTACTGATGAAGTGACATTTGCCTAAATTATCAAAATGAAAAGCAACAGCAGAGCATGGGAGCACTTACCTTTAGCCTCGGCGCTCAGCTAGGGGAGGCAGAGATAGGCAGATCTCTGTGCGTTCAAGTCCACCCTGGTCTCCATAGAGAGACCATATCTCAATAAAATAAACAATACAGAGCAACCACACACATGTAATCCCAGCACCAAATAGCCAGAGACAGAAGGATCAGGAATTCAAGGATATCCTTGGCTATATAGAGAATTCAAAGCCAGCCTGGGCAACATGAGACCCTGTTCAAAATACACACACACACACACACAAACACACACACACACATGCACACACACACTCGCACACACCACACACACATACACAAGTTAGGCACCTTCAATGGTCAGAGACATTGTTTTGAGGTCCAGGGTGTCATCCAAACATGTTTCTCTCAGAGTTTTAGCTGAGTTAAGAAGATGTAAGGTGCAGTTGCATGGGTCACTGCAGCCTCCCTGGGATTTCCATGCAGGTGAGACAAGTGCTCAGCAGGCCGGGCAGCAGAAATGCTTACCAGGCATGAAAACACCTCGTGAAGGGCTGAGCTGGAAACTGCAAACTGCTAAAGGTGAGAGAGCCTTAATTCTGGCCTGAGAAAGTTAGTTTATATTCAAAATGGTGCGGAGACATCACAACTGTGAAATTTTACCACAGTCATTCATTGTGGCTGCCAGGTCAGGCCTCACCGCTCTAGCCAGACTGCCGCTCTGAGGGTGAGGGAACACAAAAGGGGCTCGAGAGCAGGGGTGACTGCGAAGACAGTCTGTCCTTTATATAAGTGGTTTACTTGCTACCCCAACATCACCCACCTCCCCACCCCTTCATATTCACGCCCACCAGCTTCTTTCTGCTCGTCAAGCCTGGCATTTGGTGGGTCCTTATTTCAGAAATGTTTGAACGTGGGCCTATTGATACTGTTACAGGACTACTTTCTCCATATGGCCGGCAGGGGGTAGCAGAGGGCCACTAGCACCTCAGATGCCCTGAGGACTGTGTCTGAAGGCTGCAGACAAGTTTGGGTTTCCCACCTGTGAATAAGGGGGTGGAGGCTGTGTCTGTGTGATGTTAAGCCTGGGACGTGCAGTTTGCTCTTAAAGTGAATGAAAACCATCGAGGGCTAAAGCTTCCTACCACTTCCCAGCTCCTTCTTTGTGGAGAGGTCCTTCTTGGGCTGAAGACACAAGACTCCGCCCAGCCACCAGCCTCAGGACACTTCCTTCTCCCCAGTTAGCCCATGAAGCTAGGTCAGGGCAGGAAGCCAAGGGCAGGACTTTCCCACAAACCACAGGGGTAGGGGAGCTTCCTGCCTATACTGGCACCCCATCCCCGGACAAACCCAGCCCATCCCAGGAGTGCAACCTGTCAGACACTCATAGGCTCACCCTCATCTCCTCCCCGCGCTCCCGGAACAACACCATGGGCTCCTGCAGCAGGCTCTTCATCAAAAGCCCTAACAGATACCTCTACCAGCCATCACAAATCATACCCTGTCACACAGGACACCCCTCCCACCTGAAACATATGACATGTGGCACCTCAGCCACAGCTGTGTTTGACCTCAGTTCTCAGACCTGTACCTGCATGGTTTTTGGGTTCCTGGTAAGGTGTCACTTAAGCAAGGGTCTCAGGCAGAAACAAGAAACCCAATGGCTGAGCAGAGAAAGCTGACCAAAGAGCTCCCTGCCTGGCAGACTTGACCCAGGGGATTTCTGTCAGTGTCTTTATTAGTGGTGCCTCTTCCCCTGAGGGGACTGTGGTGTCAAAAGCCCAGATCATCCACATGGTCCTTCCACAACCCCCTGGCCCAGCATACAGTTTGCACCCAGAGTTTTAGAACCTGCACCTGTATCCTTGAGGCTAAGCACCTTGATTGTGGAGGTTTAGGATTCTGTGCTTGTCCCAGTTCCAGAGATGCTGCCTCCCTTTTTCATCTGAGCCTTCAGCCATGGGCATGTTCAAGGTAAGTCAGGGACCCTCAGCCACCTTTCCCTTTTGACTAGCTTTTACCATATGCTCCTTATCAGTTACTTGTCTCTTGCCCTGGATCCCTACTCCAAAGCCCACCAGAGTCCTCATTCATATGACTTCTCAGTCCAGTCTTCTCCTCATAGCCTGACTTCCTGTTCACTGACCTAAGCCTGGGGTTAATCCCATGGTGACCCAAAAGCCTGGATGCCTAGCTCTTCGGTTTCAATATCAGTCTTCCACCCACACTCTCTCTCTCAGCAGCAGGAGTTCAAGCCTGGAACCAGCTTTCAAGGTCTTCATATACCTGGTTTCGGGGCAAGTGAGAGTATCGGGCACAGATACTGCAGAAGCGCTCCCTCCAGTCATCCAGGAGGCGCACATGGAACTGCTCCCGCCAAGCAAAGAAGCCACGATAGCGACTCTCATTCATGCTGACAAGAAAGCTGGCCAGTTCACGGGCAGAGCTGAAGTCATCCACGTGTACAAAGGCGTCAGGTGGCACAAAAGCCTCGTAGGTGGCCCGAGGAGGTCCCAGTACCACAGGCACAGCACCAGCGGCCAGTGCATTGCGCCAGAACTTCTCAGTGATGTAGTCCCGATGCTGTGAGTTCTCAAAGGACAGGTAGAAGCGGTACCGGGCCACAGTGGGCAGCAGACAGTTATCGCACAGGGGCCGCCCGCTGGCGTGTCCAAACACATCCACCGGCAGATGAGGTGCCAGCTGTCGGTACAGCTTTGCACGCTGCTGCCGCTCCTGGAAATTGCTGATCACCCAGGCAGCCATCCTGTTTTTGGCCGGTAGTGGGGGTGTAGGCTCAGAGAGGGGCTCCAAGCGACCATAGGGTACAAAGATATCTGAATCACGCCGATAGCTCAGCACCCAGTTGAAGATGCCCCTGAAGTGATGGAGACCATGGGTATTACTGGGGGATTCCATGGAGGCCCAGACCCAGGGCTGTCCATGCGGCCTCTGGATCAGGGGCAGGCGAGATCGCCGGGTCTCAAGCTCACGGTGGTGGAAGACCACAGCATCAGCACTGGCTAGCAGGCTCCGGTTAACACTCAGACGGCAGCTGGCCATGCCATAGTGAGTGCAGGTGTCACCAGGCAGCTCTGGTGGCTGATTGGTGAAAGGCCAGTGCCAGATAAGGATGGTGAGTGTGGGCTGAGGCACTGGGGCATCCCCAGGAGCTGATCCAAGCAGCCAGACAAGCCAGATTACCGTGAGTGTTGCACCTCCAGCTAGGCCCCCCCAGGCCCGCAGCCTCCGGGTGGGGTTGCACCCTGAAACAGAGTAAAGAAGGAGAAGCCTTGTCACCCTAGGCTCTGGGACACCCATAAACCCCCATCATCCTCAGCTGGGACTGCTCAAGGGCCAGGCACTCACCAATACAATTCATCTAGAGCCTTCTGGAATCAGTCAATTCATCTAGAGCCTTCTGGAATCAGTCAATTCATCTAGAGCCTTCTGGAATCAGTCA
>NW_021604664.1:2191009-2193486 GCF_004785775.1 Grammomys surdaster | reverse complement strand
GCCTTCTGGAATCAGTCAATTCATCTAGAGCCTTCTGGAATCAGTCACTCAAGGAAAGGAGGTTTTCAAATCACAGCAGCCTCTCCAATAGAGGTTCCCTGAAATCACAGCTGCTGCTCAACTCAGCCTCTGATGCTTTTGTTTCACCTACCAAGGTGAGGAAGCCAAAGACCTTCCCGCTTCTGCCCCGCCCTACCCTTCAATCTTTGGCATCAACCACTCTCCAACCCCACCCCACCCGCCCTGTCCTCTGTTCAAAGAGGGAATTGAGACATGAGGAAGGCCAAGACAAGGCCCCTTTCCAACCCTGTTGGTCCAGCTAGGAGGCATATGGGGGAGGAGGAGGAGGAGGAAGAAGAAGAGGAGGAAGAGGAGGGAGGAGAGGAAGAGGAGGATGAAGAGGCCTGCTTGCCCTCAGGAAAAGAAAAGGCCCTGTGTGAGCACTCTGAACAGACATGATCCCTTCCTGGGTGAGCGCCTCCATCCTCTGCCCACCATGCAACCCCAGGGGACCCAAGGAGAGCAACTGTACTTCCTCAAGAGGCCACAGAGGCCCCTCCCTGTAATGATGATACCCACTTCCTCCAATCCCCCACTGGGCTGGACCCTCAGACCCTCAGGTATCACAAAGTGCTATTCTGTCACCTCTAGAAAATGCCTTGTTCACAGAATTGTAATCCTCAGAAAAGGGCCCCATCACAGTCCAATGAGAATTCAGCACGTGCCCTGAAGGGCAGACCCAGGAGCTACCTGCAGTGGACTGGGGGTGGGGGTGGTGCACTGGGGATACACATCTTTCCCTGTCAAGACCTGTGGGCATACAAACCTTGAACTGTAGGCTCAGCCCAAGGTCCAGGACTGGACGAGTTGCTTCCTTCCTGCTATCCCAGGAAGGGACTTTCCAGTCTGGAAAGGGAAGGAGTCTGTGTGTCTCTGACGTGGACAGGCAGCCTGGTGGGCAAGGGGTTGCCATCTATTCCAGAAACAGGAAGGCTAGTCCCAGCCTCAGTCCAGGTTTATTTGGTTTCCCTCCCACTGGCTCTGGTGGGATAACCTATAGCTCGTAGCTAAGATTTTTCTCCATCCTATCAAGCCTCCCAGTCTGGAGATGCAATGATCCAGTGCAGACCAGGGCAGGGTAGCCTGGCAGGGTCACCCAGAGCTTCAGCCTATACAGAGCTTTGAGCTAAGCTTCCTCCATCCTCACAAGATCCCCTGCTCTGCTGACCAAGACACCATGGAGCCCTGTATGGAGAATGGCGAGCCTGGCTTGTCCATGTCACAGAGCTCCAGACCAGGCGTTCTGAAAGGAAAGACTGTCAGCCAGGCCTGCCCCAGCATCCCTTGTAGGGATGCCTCTTATACTTTGCTCTGCCCTACCCTATTTCACTCCTGAACTTCCAGGATTCCTGCCCCCACCTCCAGCCGTAGTCTCACGTGGCAAGGCTGCTGTTGAGACAGGAACCAAGAAACTGACAGCAGTCCCACGACCAGGGCAGAGGCGAATGCAGGCTGATTGGCACCTCAGAAGTGTCCTACCCCTCCCCCATGCAGGGTATAACCTCCAGATTGTGGTGGAGAGCTTGCACAATGCCTAAAGGGGAAGGGAGGTATGGGTGCCATCAGAAACTATCTAGCTGGTTTGAGATACAACGTGAGGTGGCCACAGAGTGGGCAGCTGTGCCTTTGCCTTTCTAGTCACGTGGTGCTTTAATAAGATAACTGTAGTGATATTTGCCCCTTTGTCTCCGCCCCGGCATCTTTCTCCATCTCAGAGTGACCCCAGGAAAGTCACAATCTGGCTTCAGAGATCACTTCACCCCGCCCCACCTCATCTCTTGTGTCAGGAACTCAGAAGGCTGTGGGGGACCTGCAGGAAGGGGGCCATCCTGCCAGCTTGGGGCCACAGACTTCTGGCTGCCAGAGCCTGCTGTCCTTCCTGTTTGTGCCACCAGGCTGGCTGAGGCCTTTGCCCCAGCCTCACCCACACCCACAGGCTGTTCCCTTCCTGGGTGGATTTGAAGGAGCCTCCCCCACACCTGCCTTGGTTATACGGACTGCCCTCCACCCATGCCAGCTCAGGTTGGAGGAGAGTCCACAGGGTCTCTTAACTGTAGGGGCACCTGATCATGAAAACATGCTAACCGAGGAGTAAATTCAGAAGTTTAGCCCAGAAATGGGTCAGATTGAAAACGGGGGAAAGAGGAGGGGTGAGGCATCATGAGTCAAAGGGAAAACCAGAAGGCCTCCACCACTTCACCTCACCAGGCCTCCTCACTCACAAGGGCACCCAAACCCAGCTTTACATTTGGGGCTCACAGGATCAGGATCACACATTCTACCCAGCCTAAGAGATCCTGTGGACCCTCCAACCAGAGCAGGGCACAGCTCTATAGGCTGCTGCCCACACACACACACACACACAGGGCACAGCTCTACAGGCTGCTGCCCACACACACACACACACACACACACAC
>NW_021604664.1:2172749-2186009 GCF_004785775.1 Grammomys surdaster | reverse complement strand
CCTGTCTCTGCCTCCCAAGTGCTGGGATTAAAGGCGTGCGCCACCACTGACCGGCTTGTTTTGTTTTTCAAGACAGGATTTTTCTGTGTAACTCTAGCTGTGCTGGAACTGACTCTGTAGACCAGGCTGGCCTCGAACTTACAAAGATCCGACTGCCTCTGCTTCCCGAGTGCTGGGATTAAAGGATGAAGATATGTAGCATCATGCACAGTTTGTGCTGGAGGTTTTGAGCACTTAATTTGATTGTTTTGTAACCTGTCTCTGTGTCTATCTCCTACTTATTCTTATGCTTTGGCTTGTATACTTAAAATACTCACCCATTCAAAACAGAAAGTACGGTTAGGATAAATCATTATCCCACCTGTACAGAACATAATTAGCAAAGATAGCAGGATGCTATTTCTGTTTTTAAGGAGTGACTGCTATAAAAAGTGAAAAGAGACCTGACCTATGGGATGATGAGATAAAGGGAGTGCTCCCAGAGCACTCAGCTCTACATGCAGCCACTGCTAGAACCAGAGGAACAAACATCATCTCTGTCACCCTCCAATCACAGGGTTAAAGTATAGAAAGAGTTCTCTGTACCTCCTCTCTCCCTGTCTTTCCTTGCTAATGAAGAAAGGTCACTCATGGCTGTAACAGGGCCCCATACCTTAGCACAACCGACTCCATGGTGGAAGTACATTTCAGGCTGTAAAACTCACCATCGAAGTCCATAGTTACATGTTTCTATCAGTTTTGTTTCTCTGGCTTAAGACCTGTGCCCCCTCCTTTTGGGGATGTGAATCCTTTTGGCTTTGCCAGGTTGCCCAGAGAATACACACACACACACACATACATACACACACAAAACCTGCACATGCCTCACTCTGGGAGTAGAATGGCTTTCTTGTTTGTTGTTTAACTCTTACTCTGTCAGGATTGGCCCTTATGTGGAGGTGAGAAGGGGCCAGGCCTCTCCTCCAAGGACCCTTGCCATCTAAGTGGAAATGCACACAGGGAGGGGCAATAGTTCCCCAAATTGAGCATTCTCTCTATTCAGTGCCTGCTCTACAAAGCCCCAGAGAAGTTCCTCTGAGCTGAGCCCAAGGAAAAGAGAAAGTTTTTATTTCTCTTTCATTATTTATGTCATTTTTAACCAATGATCTATATAATTGGAAAACTCAAAGCCCAGCAATCTCTTAAAAACAATCATAAAAAAACAAAACAAAATGACAACAACAAAAAGCCCAGCTGTGCAGTGGTGCTCCATGCCTTCAATCCCAACACTCATGAGGCAGAGGCAGGTAGATCCCTGTGAGTTTGAGACAGCCGAAGACATACACACACGCGCACACACACATGCACATGCACACGTGCGAGCGCGCATACACACAGACAACCTGTCTCAAAGAAAACTGCCCATGGGTTGGGCAGAGAGAATGATGCCAAGCAATGAAGCCTGACTAAGAGACTCTAAACAATTTTTATAGGTACCTTTTAGAAAGAATCAAGACAACTGCCAAAAAGATTTCCTTTGTCACCAGTCAGCCCCAGATAGTAAATAAAAAGTCATAAAAGTTAAAGAGAAATTAAAGATAGAAGTAGGTCCCAGTTACTGGATGTGTCTTGAAAGAAAGTCAGGGAGCTGACTGGGAGAAGAGCTTTTGCATAAATTGAAAGCCACAGTCGCCTTCTCTGGTGATGAGAAGCAGTTAGAGTTACAGAGAGAGGCTCAGCAAAATGGTGGTGCCTCTCATCCTCTGCCAGAAGAAACCAACTCCCCAGGACTGGCCAAAGCCCAGCTACTACATTGTTCAACTAACCAGTTCAACTTCCTCCATCCAGATTAAATAATACCCAATGACCCTGAAAACAAAAGGGGAAATTGTAGTCCATATTGCCTGACTTAAGAAGACAGGCATCCTGGTGTCTTGTCTATCACCCTGGTTTACACTTTTCCTGCCTATAAAGAAACCTGAGACTCTGGTTCTTATGAGTCGATTCTTCCAGAGAAACAGGTGTACACTATCTTGGACTTGAAAGATGCATTCTTCAGCCTCTCATTAGCAGAGGTGAGCCAACCCATCTTTGCTCTGTGACAGACACAGAAGCAGGCTATACACCTAGATCAGGTAGCACCAGGATGTAAAGACACTAAATGCTGACTTGCTCTTTTGTGAGAGGTTTTCCTAGGAAAATATATTATAAAGGGACCACAGAATGGCCCCTGTCAGAGTTACAGACCTGGGGCTACAAAATGTCAGCTAAGGAAGTCCAACTTTGTACATCAGAAGCTAGCTATCTTGGCTACCAGCTGAAGAGAGGCAAACAGAGACTCAGACTAGCTGCCATCCTAGACTTCAAGACTAGAGACAGGTTTGAGAGTTCTTAGGTACAGTTAGGTATCACTGCCGCTGAATACTAGAGTTTGGGAAAATAGCAAGGCCTCTATATACCAACACAAAAAGGGACACTGAGCCCTAATCTGGACTGAGACTAAACAAAAGGTATTTGAAACTTTAAAAATAGTGTGAACCTCAGTTCCAGCCCTAGTACTTCCAACTGTCTCAATACCTTTTGTTCACAAAACAAAAGACAAAAAGTTTTCACCCAAATTTTGGGACTATGGAAATGCCCTATGAATTACATGTCCAAATGATTGGTCCCTATTAGCCAAAGGATGACCCACTTGTCAGCGAGCTGAGGTGGCTACTGCTAGTTTAAAGAAAGAGGGTAAGCAACTTAACTCTGAGTTAATATCTTATATTCATAGCACCCCAGGGCACGGCTGAGGCCCTCCTCCGAGGACCACCAGGAAGCTGGCTCTCCACTGACTGTGTAACCCAGTACCAGGCCCTGCTCCTAGACCACCCTTGAGTCCAGTCTGAGAAACCTACTGCCATCAATTCAGCTACCTTCTTGTGTGTTGATGCAGATGCTCATTCATGACTGTCAAAACTGAAAGATAAAACCAGATACACTGAAGCAGAAATGATTTGGGCCCAAGCTAGGTACCACAGCACAAAGAACAGAACTGATTAATCTGACCCAGACAGGGAAAAGGAAAGACCATGACCATGGACCATCCGTCACCAGTCAGTATGCTTTTACTACAGGACAGGACCACGGTATGATCTATAGAGAAAGTAGGCTTCTCACCACTGGAAAAGGGACATCTTGGCTGTCCCAGAAGCTGTTTAGCTTCTCCTCCAAATTGTTGTCCTCAATTGTTGGGCTGCTAATCTGGCTGCTCAACAAACAGCCTGAAGACCAATTGGGCCTATTGATATTCTGATAAGAGCACCTTTAACCTTGGTATTTCTCCTTACTCTGGTGCCTGCTATTCTGTTTTATGAGTTAATTCATCTGGGTAACAGCAATATTACCAAGCCCCTGAGACTACTTGGTGGGCATGGGCTAATGGTTTGGCTAAATGTGCCTCTTCTGATACTTTCCAAATTAAATAGACAGGTTGGTCAGGACCTAAAGGTATTAGAACAATAGTTAGATTTCCTTGCAGATATACAAAATTAAAAAGATTTAAACTTCTCATGAGATTAAAAAACAAAAAGCTCTGTATGGCTTTGGAAAAAAAAAACCATGTTGCTTCTATGCTAATGGATAAAGAGAAATTTTTTAAAAATCTTGCCATGAAGTGAGTAGGGACTCAAAAAGAAAAAGAGACAAAGATGTAAATCAGCTAATTGATACCAGTCTCTATCCTCTTGGTCTGGCTAACTGCTCTGCTGCTATCAGCACTGACTGAGCCTCGGTGGGCCCCTGCATCTTAAACTATATGAACAACTGTGTGTCAGTTCAGTAAAATTAATAGCCCTTAGGTCCAGATAGATCTCTTTAGGGCAGTATGAGCCCACAATTTGACTAAGTTCAGAGAGGAACATAACAGGACCCCAGACCTTAGCACACTGACTCCATGATGGGAGGACCACTCAGACCATAAAACTCAGGATACAGACAGCATCATCTAGCAGAACAAAAAAGACCAAATCCATCAAAGTCCATAGGAAAGTCTCAAAATGGACTAACCTTGCTTTTTGGCTTCTGAATTTCCACTTTTGGGTATGTGATCTTGTTAACTGAACTATGTTCACCCAGGGCATGGTTTTTATGCTTACGAGCTCATCCTGAGCTTACACTTAGAGGCTACACTGGGATCCTGAACACCCAGTGTAATCACTGGGTGGACAGTAAAGACTTTCTATTGGCTTAAACCCATGTCCTAGCAGTCTTCTCTGGTGAATACCCCACAACATAGGTCACTGATAATTCCACAGGCTCTGGCTAGTATGTAAAACTCTCTCTAGTCTGAAACTCTGTAAAATGCAAGCAGAAAAAAAGAGGGGGTGGAATCCAAGAAGTGAGTTTGGCTTGAAGCTTTTAACAGGGTAAAGGTTTAGCAATACGGACAGATACTTTTCATTTACAACACTGTGAGATATATATATATATATGTATATATGATTGAACTCATTTATAGAAATAAGAGACAATAAGTAGATGAGAGAGGTGTTGAGAAGGATGTATTTTTGGTCAAAAAGAAAATAATATTTCAGTCAAGGGTGGGTTTTACATAATAGAATGTTTGTCCTGATACTGAAAGATTAGGACAAAATAAAAAATCCAAGCTGCAGCACTAAGTTGCAGGTCTGAGTGAGTTTACGAGATCTATGGATAGACTTTAAAGATGGTGCATGTGTAGTCAAAATAAAGACTGGGGCGGAGGACAACTGCTTGGGGAAACTGAGTCACAGCAAAATCAAGACTTACTTAAAATCATTTTGTTTCTGTTTAAGCTTTCTCTGTTACACAGAACTTAAAATTACAAAGCTAAAAAGAAAAAAAAAACCTGGGAGTAGTAGCACTCACCTTTAATCCCAGCATCTAGGAGGCAGAGGCAGAGGCAGGCAGATCTCTAAGTTCCAGGCCAGCCTGGTACAGAGTAAGTTCTAGGACAGCCATGGGCTATACAGAGAGACTCTGTCTCAAAAACACAAAACAAAACAAAACAAAACAAAACAAAACAAAACAAAACAAAAAAGTTACAAAGGTAGCAAAGCCATCTTTTGGGGTATTGCCAAAGCCTGGAGCCCTGTACAAATGAGAATTAGAAGGTCAAAAAGGACTACCAACATTTGACCCTTGCCCTGCATGGCCAGCTAGGACCCAAGGAATACTGGGAATACTGGAATACTCTCTCTCTCTCTCTCTCTCTCTCTCTCTCTCTCTCTCTCTCTCTCTCTCTCTCTCCCTCCCTCCCTCCCTCCCTCCCTCTCTCCTTCCCTCCTTCCCTCTTTCTCTTTCTTAGGCAGCATCTCACTATATAGCCTTGGCTGGCCTGGAACTTGCTACTTAGACCAGGCTGACCATGAACTCATGGAGATCTGTCTGCCTCAGTCTCCCAAATGCTTGTACCAGCGTGCCCGGCTCAACTATCTTCTTGACTAGAGAGGCCATAGAGTCTCCAGAGATTAGACTGTAACCAGTGCACATCCTACATGAAGGAAAGTCAATGGAGGGACATGTTTCCTATGCTTTCAAAGAAAGTCATGTGGTCAGCAGGACTCCACCCATCCCTACAGACAGCACAATTAGTAGAGAAAAAACCTAAAGAAGCTAGGATGCTCCTCTTCATATCTTCAGGTAGCTGGGTATACTCAGGAGGCAGAGGCAGGCAGATTTCTAGGATAGGCAAAGGGGCAGGGGTGCGTGTGTGTGCACACACACACAAACACACACACAACATTCACTCATTCAGAATTAAAAGTATGGCTGCTGGCACAGACCATTCTCTGAACTGTAAAGAAAGGAGTGGAGGTCAAACCACAGCTCTACGCATGCTTTGGGCAGGTAAGGTTCTATGTGTGCCTTACCCAAATCCCTGCTCATACACCTTGCTATATGTACACTGAGTTCCCCAGGTCCATCTGCCTGGTCTATCTCCTTCCCCACCAATACATTACACACAGGAGTCCAGGGGTTTGTCCCTGTAAGAATCCTATAGGCCTATATGCTATTCTCTTGGAGTCTTGTCCTAGGTAGATAACACGCAGGAATGGAGATACTGGGTACCCACAGCGAGGCATATGCAAACTGTTCCTTTTCCTAACTCTTTTTATCCCACAGAAAGAAGTCTTCAGAATCTGGCCATCTTTGGGCTACTCTAGCCCTATGGTATACCCTTAATATTCCTAAACTCTAGGGCTGAGGGGTGGGTAGGTAGTAGGAGTGAATTCCCACTGTAGATTGTGAAGGTTGTCCTGTATTTGATTCTCCTCCGGTCTTCAAGCCCCTTTTGGAGGTACCACCTCTGTCTCAAGAGAAGGTCCAGATCCCTCACTGAATGTCCATCTACCAAGGTGTCCCAGGAAGGTGGGTGGGTGACTGTGGGCTGATTACGCCAAGAGTGAACCCAGAAGCCACTCACAGGTTTGAAAAAAACTTTAATTGGCTTTTGTCTCCAGAACTCTCTATCCATGCCTGGGCTCTAGGGTTCCTGGACTTGTATCTCCAGTTTCAGGGTTCAGACCAGACAGAGAATGTGCAAGCAGATGCTAGATCTCCCACATAAGGCGGAGAATCTCCCTGGCAAGGGAGTCCAGGGGCTAGCGCCTCCCTCCTGCCAAAAGCATGCAGAGGGTCACAATGCTGCTCTTTTCCATGGGGAAACCAGGACTTGCTTGTCCCCACCGGTGGGCTGTGGGCTGCAGGCAAGTAGCATCAGCCTAGGAGTCACTGCAGTGGCTGTGAGGAATGGAGACCAGGCACTGGTGCTGACAGCGTAGAATGGTCAAACAGTGGGTTGCGCACCTCCATCTCCCCTGTCTGTGAAGACACTGGGTCAAGCTCCTGGCAGCAAGGCTTGAGACAAGATGAGAGGAAGCCCCAGCAGATAACCCCCCCATTCCTTCGGGCACTCACTGGTGCCAGGCCTGGGCACTCATACACAGTGAAGTCACCATCTTCATTCTCCTCATCGGAGGAGGCAGACTCCAGTTCCTTTGGAGGTTCCTTATGCCTGGTGGGAGCAAAATGGCTGGGTCCTCTGTACACTCTCCAAGGGTCAGGGGGCCAGAGGAAGGTGCTCAATGTATTGTTGCCCTGGGTAGGAGCCGTGGGCAGGGCTTGGGGAGAGGGCAGGGAGTAAGAGGTTGCTAGCAGGTAGGGGGAGGATGGCCAGTGAGGTGTGGGTGGGGCTGGAGGTGCAGGGGAAAAGTGGCCACTTGAGGCACTCACCGCTCCAAGCACAGCATCTGCTGTCTCTGGTGCTGATAATGATACATCTCAGCACTGTGCGCCAGCCTCTGATCCCCAGGCTGTGAAGGGGCAGAAAATCTTAAGCGCTTGTTGGGGCACACAAATGAAAGTGTGCCTGGTGTGGGTGGAGCTACGCACCGAGATTCGTGGTGTTGTAGGTGAAGCGGGCCCCTTGGCTGTGGCAGTGTAGTCAGCCTTCTGAGTCAGGCGGATCTCTCGCTGAAGCCTGCAGGAGTTTGGGGTCGAGAGTGTTGTTATGGAGCTAACGGTCAAATCCTACCCACCAGCTGGAGTCCGAAGCTCACCTACACCAGCAGAGGGCTGCCACAGCCAGGGCGGCTGTGCTCGCCAAGCAGAAAGCCAGGATCAGCACTGTGGGACAGAGAGGCCATTGAAGCCTGAGGAAAGCCTCAGTCTACCCCTCCTAGCCCCTTGGTGCCTCCTCCTTCCACCCACCACATGCCTATCCTTTGTTGCCAACTTGGACCTACCAAGGGTGAGGCCATTTCCATGCCTTCCCTGGGGCTCCAGAGGGGACATCTGCACAGGCCCAGAGGATGCCCGGGAGCTCAAGGAGGTGTGGGGTGTGGGCGAAGGGGTTCCATGAGTAGACGGGAGACTGGGCTCCAGTCGTTGGCCCCACTGTGAGAGTTCCAGGGTAGCTGCTAAGGTCAGGCATACACGTCAAGTCAGCAGGACTTGCCTTCAGTCAAAGAAACAGGATCAGGGTAGTGTGCATGGGGTGGGGGTGGGGATGGGAGTACTCACCCGGTTCCAGGAGCTTCTGCGCAGCCTCAAGCAATGGCTGTGCTGTTAGCTTTGAGTGCCCAGCCTCCTTCTCCTTCAGTGCCAGTTCTTGGGCCAGAGAATCGATCTCCTCTTCTAGTCTGGGCTGGGATAGGCCCTCCCCTGAGAAGTGTGATGGGCCATCATATACAGAGGCCCCAGACCCTTGATAATACCTGCAGCAAGCAGCCTCCTGAGATGGAGGGACCCATCCAAAGTTTCACTATCGTGGTTTCCATGGTGACAACTGAGGGAGCTTCTTTGAGTCAGAGGCGGGAGAAAAGTAGAGAGGAAGGCTAGGGTGTGTGCGGAGACCCACAAGAAGAGAAAGGAATGGAATCCCTTATCCTAGCTGCTCTGCACACAGGATGGCAGAGCTTGGAAGTCACTGTGGATGCTACCCTGCCCACCCCTAGGCACCTTCTCTGCCTAAAAGGAGAAAGAATCCTGAAGGATCAGAGCAATGCCAAAATATACCAAACAAGTAGGCTCTTCCCAGGCAGTCAGACAAGAAGTTGCCTCCGGGGGTGGGAGGGGGGGGTAAGGTGGACCCTGACTGGTTCTCCCTCAATACCACACAGTCCAAAGAGAGGCTCCCAAGCTGGACACACTGTGGCATGGCGCATGGCTTTTAATCCCAGCACTTGGGAGGCAGAGACAAGTGGATCTCTGTGAGTTTGAGGCCAGTCTGGTCTACAGAGTGAGTTCCAAGACAGCCAGGGCTACACAGAGAAACGCTGTCTCGAAAAACCAACCAAACAAACAAACAAAAAGCTCCCACACAGGACTCGATCTCTGGCCTTCTCTCAGGGCTCCTCTTTACCACTTCTTCCCAGGAAGCCTGGCTGGCCACGTCCCCAGCACCTCTCAGGTAAAGCTCACATCACTCCTGAAGAGGGGTCCGATATACTGAAGGATGGAGGCCGCCACCACAGGGCTAGTGCCTCCCACATGCTGAGTGAGGGGGACAGGATAAGCAAGAGAGAAGAGTGGATTGCCTAGAGGGTGCAAGAGTAGACAGCTGGAACAGCTTTTGGAGATCTGTCATAGTTCAAGCCTAACAGTCTGACCTCTCTGCCTCCCACTGAGGTCATCCTCTACCCTGGAGGACCCAGCTACCGTAGGCCTCAACCTAGTTCCAACACTGGGTCAGCGCCATCTTGAAAGGTTAGAGGGGCTTGTCACTCTGGTCTTGGATATGAGCATTCCATGATGCTCAGAGGGATGGGTAGCCAGTATCACAAGGCTTTAAGATCCTTAGGTATGGACCCACAGGGCAGGGAAGGGAGGAGGAAACATCTCACACATCCATTTTCCCGGAGCCTATACTCTGCCATACCAGAAGATTGGTGCTTCCTTGGCACACAGAACCCTCTCTGGTCCTCCTGGAAAGACTGAAGGCATGGTCCACAGGCATGTGCCCCTGGTGGGCATTTTGCCCGCCTCTTCAGTGCACAATCCAGGCTTCCAGGACAGGTGGTAGCATCTGAGGAAGAAGCAGAGGCAGGGCCCATCACAGTCCACTTGACCTCCAGCCCCCACAACAGAGGCTCTACTTAGAAAGCCCTCCCTCCATAGAGCTGGCCAGGCGAGCTCTAGGCATGGTTCTGGGCAGGCCCTGATTTCCTATTGCCAAGTGTCAGATCAGGAAGCAAACAGTCCCAAGTCTTATGGGAACTATCCTGCCCCACCCATCCCCACAGTCCTGCTCCATGCCTAGGCCTTATGCTTAAAGGTTAAACCGACCCTAACTGTCCAGTCAGCTCTCCAGGGAAGGACTGCATAGTCTCCAAGGCTGGCTTTTGACCTTTGTATGGCTCAGAATGAGCCAGAAACTTTCATCCAGATCGCCACTGAGAACAGCTCTGTTCTCTCTTTGGCTCTGGAGCAGCAAGGATGCCGTGTAGACATTTCTCCTAAACATTGGGGCTCCTCCCTAGACCCCATCACATATAACCCTAGAGTTAGTCTGGCAGCCCACAGAACAAATGCTCAGTCCAGAAGACAGTGGCTGTCTCTGCCTAGCCTTTGTTTTCAGGGCACTGGGGTTTGGGAGACCTAAGATGGCACTGGCTTAGATACAATGAGGGCATTGAAAGCCCTGGGCTAATCGGTGTTGGGGATGCCAGTCTAGGTCATAGTTCTGAGTCACATTTTTGTTGCTTGGGGCCCAGAGCACAGTGTTCTCTTATATCTGCCAATCAGCCCCATCCTGACAGTTACATAGAGCAGTGAACTCTATGCGTCAGTTTCTCCTATGGGATGGATAAGTTCAGTTGCTGCAAAAAGAAGGAATAATCCCAACTTGAGACTCTGGTCCCTGTCTCGGAAGCCAGCAGAGCCGAGGGAATACGCAGCAGGACCACCAACTCTGCCTGTGTCTCTAGCCAACCAGATCCTTCCACGCTATACTGCAGGCAACACTGTAAGGCCCCCTGAGATGTGTTGACCATGTCCTTCCACAGACTTTGGCTTAGTTTCCTTTGTAATCTAATACTCTGTATTACTTTGTAATCTCCTGCAAAGAAGTTCCAGAAGCTCTGGTGGCAGGTGGCACACTAAATCCCAGACTAGGCACCTTCTATCCACCATAGACTGCCAGCAGCCTCCAGTAACAACAATCTGAGCCTGGGGCTTGGGAGAGTTAAACAGCATTGTGCCAGGAGGCTTACATGGACTCCACCCACCATCTGGACTCCAAGTCCCTGCTCCTGGTGCTGACAACCTATTCCGATCTATATGAGCCGTGCAGCACAATGCTGGCTTTGGTGGTCTCCCTAGGCCACCAGCCTATTGTTTGATTTTGGGTAGAAAGTCTCCCTCCAGCCTGGGTCCCAGGAACAATGGCAGCTGAAGAGTAACTGGTTTTCTACCCATGCTAGGCTACCAGCCCTTCCTGGGCACTAGGTGTGATAAGGGAAGGCTTAGCATGGGGCCATGCCAGGTCTCTGCATTCAGCTACAGAGGCCAATGAGCAGAGGCCAACATCTGCCCGAGGTTCAGTACTATGCCTTAGTCCCATCCCTGAGGAGGATCCACCAGGGAGGCAGCCTGTTTAACACCTCTGGCAAGGCCTGGTCTGGCCATCACCCTCCTCAAGAGTCTCTTCCAGTCAGGCCAACCTTCAGGCCAGTTCCTGAGTTGTTTGCCCAGGAAGAGGTCTGCCCAGCTCTTAAGGCCCCACATCCAGACCTATCTTGTTAGAGGCCCAGTTGTACCACATACCAGTCACCTCTCCGTGCCCTCAGTTTCTTTATCTGTAAGCTGGGCTTAAAGTAGTACCCATACATAGTTCCAGAAGAACTCAGTGAACATATGGGCACCCTCTCCCACTTCATCCCCCTCAGGGAGATACAATTTGGATCCTGTGGCTTCAGGACCCATCTGTCAAGAGTATTCTCCCAGTCAGGGGGGTCACACTCTTCTGAAAGGTCAATACACAGACCTCAGGCCAGAAGACTGGGTGGTGCATGCCCTCCAGGGCAGGGGATGGGGGCAGCTTGATCCCACTAAGTTGGAACAAGACTCTAGGCCTTAGACTTTGCCAGGGAAGCCCTACACACACACACACACACACACACACACACACACACACACACACACTTGAGTCAGGGCTGACAGGCAAGGCCTGCAGACACTAGGAACAACCCTGCCAACTGGAAGCCCCAGAGACACAGAAACAAAGAGACAGGCTCCCTTTGAAGGGCCACCAGGAACCAAATGGCTGCAGAGCCAGAAAGACACACACACACACCAGACTGACTCAAGGACTCACAAAGACCAAAAGCGCGTGAACATTCGCCTCCAAGGACCTGAGAGGAGATTCATCTAGTATGGCCTTCAATAGGCCTGACCTGTTTACCCAATCCATGCCCAGCGGACAGGGCCTGCCTGGCCTGTGGGCCTGGGTAAGGCCGGGCGGTGGCAAGGAAGACCAGGGCGGCGCCGGGTGGCAGGATTCCCCGCCTGGCAACCCCAACCCCGGAGCACCCCACAGCCTACGTTCAGAGCACTCGCTCACCCGGGCGGCGGGCGGTGGCACCATTCAGGGCCGCTCCCAGGATGAGGCCGGAGAGCAGCAGCCGCAGCAGCCGCAGGTGCCGCGGGGAAGGCGGAGGGACGGGCGTCGCCATGCTTCAGCGCCGCCACCCAGGCAGCATGGCACCCCACGGCCCCGGGCTCGGTACCCACTCCGAGAACCGCGACTGGAGAAGCCGGGAAGCGAGAGGGGCGGAGGAGGAAGAGGAAAAGAGGAGGAGGCGGCGCTGACGTTGCGGCAATGGATCCGGGATGGGATGGAGGCGCGGCGGCCAGGAAAAGTGTCGGGAATGCGCCTGCGCGCTCCACCTGCGGGGGCGGGACATCGCCTCTAGTCTTAGCCCCCTCCCTCTGCATCCTGTTGGGGGGTCCCCTTTCTTCAGGCGCCTGAGTGCCTCGAGCCCTCTAGCCTCTACAGCAGGATACCTACTCATTACCCAGAAATTTGGCTTGGGATTGACTAGCGGTGGGCGTCCCAGGATGCACGCCTTCTTCTTAGTGGTCCGCCTGCCAAACCCTCACCACCCACCCTGTTAGAACGGAGGACCTTAGACTAGGGGAACACCAGGGACAAATCCTGGCTATGTAGACTAGGCTGACTGTTGCAGGTTTGCAAAATGTATCCCACAAAGGATAAACAGGTGTATAGAGGAATCACAGGTGTACTCAGAGACGCCCCTGGGTTTTCTAAAGCCACGAAGAAAAGCAAACACAGCAGGCTCACAAGATCAAGTCAGGCTCGTTCCCGAATGATGCCACCAGGGGGCAAGAGTAACTTGACATTGTTGTTGACAGTCGTCTGGGAGCTGTCCAAGGTGGTCATCGTCCCAGGTAATGGCTTTCAGCTCCCTTAAGTTACAACATGGACTCATGGTGCCTCATGATCACCATTCACTTACAGTCCCCTGAGAGCACATTCCACCCCTGCCAGAGACCTCCCCCTAGTTGAGTCAAGAAGGTAATGTTGAAGCTCAGCATAGTGGTTCACGACTTTAATCCCATCACTCACTCAAGATGCAGAAGTAGGTAGATCTCTGTGAGTTTGAGACCAGCCTGGTTTACATATCAAGTTCCAGGACAGTCATGAATATATAGTGAAACCTTGTCTTAAAAATGAAAAACAGGCCGGGCGGTGGTGGCGCACGCCTTTAATCCCAGCACTTGGGAGGCAGAGACAGG
>NW_021604664.1:2146599-2172349 GCF_004785775.1 Grammomys surdaster | reverse complement strand
GTGTGTGTGCATGCGCATTACCATCCCAACCCAGCCCTCAAGGCACTGACTGAACAGAAATAGAGTCTGAGCTAACTTCCCACAAAAGAAGCAAGAGACCAGTCCCATGCTCCCGTCACACTTCCACCCAGAGAATACAGAAACTTAGGCTGTGGGGTGCAGGCGTCTCTGACCTTCAGGCTTACTGACACTTCACGTATCAGCTGGAAAAACACTTGGAGTGAAGCCTCAATGCCTGTGGATGGCATCAAGGGGGACCTGAGGTTTGTTAGGGTTCTGTCAGTCAGAGAAAACTCAGACTGGGGACAACTCCAGACCAGTGTAAGCAGGAATGCCTCCATTGCCTCAGGTCTGGTACAGAAAGGGAAGAAGCAAGAAAAGTCAGTGTCTTGGAACCAGGTTTTATCTGAATAACCAACACAGCTGGTCGGAGGAACAGGCAACAAAGGATGCCCCACCCTATGAACACTTCACTGCTCTAGGAAAAATCTTTTATTACAAAATTTTTTACAAGTAGACATGGTGACTCCTAGCTTGTAAGCTCTGGTGCTTGCCTTTCTAAAGGCTCAGACAGAAAGTTCACAGGGCCCTGAAAATCAGAACAAAGGTCCCATTCCGAATAGACCTTATCCTAAGTCACAGGCTAAGAGACCTGACATCCCAGGAAGAGAGAGGACTAACTGAGAACTCGTGGCTGCCCACCTAATGTAGATAAGAAACACTGATTTCCAGGCTGCTTCAGAGTCAGAGATGGCCTCAGGGAAGAAGGCACAGCAGGGAGTTGGGAGAAGCTCCCAGCACACCCCCTAGAGGGCGCCTGGGGACTTGGCAGAGCGCACCTGGCGCAGGAGCAGGACCAGCGCAGCCAAGATCAGGACTGTGAAGAGCAGCAGGAGAGCGACCCAGGAGCTGAAGTGGGTGCCCTTACGTAGCCCCGGGAGGTCAGCGGGGATCAAGTTGGTCAAATTCAGCATGTAGCCCAGCGCCCAGCCGACAGCCGTGTCTGAGGCCTAAGAGGGGGCGTGGCATGGCATCAGCCTCCAAGAGTCTGAACCAAGAATCCTCTGACCCCTCCATTTACCCACCTTCTTTTGGAAGAGCACTCCGCTGAAAGAGCGGTCGTCGAAGTGGTAGCCACGGCTCAGTAGCTGATGTATGAACATGGCTACAGCACAGTAGTCAGCCAGGCGGGTCTGCTGCCCTGGCGCTCGGGCCTGAAGCTAAGAGCGAGACACCATTACTTTCAAGACCATGAGGAGCTATGGTCCAATGGGTACAGCAATCCTCCACCCCCTAACAGCTTAGGCCAAGAAAGGCATACACAGGAAATACACAGAAAGACCTAGTCCAAAATGCCCTTCCCAGGCAGACACTCCTCTGGGATAAACCTCGTGACTGCTGGAAGGCCTTGTGTTCTCCCCTCCCAACATCTGGATGGAGAGGACAGCAAGGATGGCCACTAGGAAATAGAAGATAGTAGCATCCTTGCGTTATAATCAAAGGGACAGAGGTCCAGGCTTAAGTGTTTCTCTCTGACCAACTGGCCCTACTTTTCTGAGACCTTCCTGGGTGCCTAAGACTAGAAGGACCTATTTCTTCAGGAGACATGGTAGCCACCTTATACTCCAGCAATCAGGGCTCTCTATTCCTCCTTACCTGGAACTACTGTTCAACCCATGTCCAGAGCCAGGAATCTGGCAATATCTTCAATTTCTCCTGGCATCCCCCAGCTCTGCTGAACCTCTCCTGAGTGTTCTCTCCTGAGTGTTCTCTCCTGGCCTCCCCCAGCCCTGATGAACCTCTCCTGAGTGTTCTCTTCTGGCATCCCCCAGCCCTGATGAACCTCTCCTGAGTGTTCTCTCCTGGCATCCCCCAGCCCTGATGAACCTCTCCTGAGTGTTCTCTTCTTACTAGTGGGACAGTCTTTCCCACACTTTGTCCTAAACAACTGCCTTTCTGTCCCTTTCTGCTTTGAGGTCCCTGTTGTCACAGAGCCTTTGCAATACCCATTCCACGTGTTTTCCAGGCCTTGATTGTAGGATCAGGCTCCAAGGAGACCACTGAAATTCTAGCTTACTCAGCCCCAAGCTCCCCACATTAGCCTGGCTGCTTCTTCAGTCTATGGCAGGCAGCATTCTGAAATGACTGAGTCTCTTTATACCGAGGTCAACTGAAGGGGAAGCTTCCCGCCCAGCCATGGAGAATATGAAAACAAGCCTCTCACCTCAGCCCAGGTCTGGTTGCAGGTGGTCTCTGTAGCTTCCTCCAGCTGCTTCAGGGTTCTCACAGGCAGCCCCATCACTGTCTTCAGGAAGTCCACAGTATAGTAGAAAGCAGAAAAGGCCTGGGGAGAAAGGAGTCTGCAGTCATCCTATCACTACATGCTTAGGGCCTCCCACCTCCACATCCATCTACCCACCAGACTCACTATGAAGTTCCCAGCCACAGGAGGCTGGAAGACCCCATTGAAGGAGCACTGGGAAAAGGGGCAGGAGGAGACATTGAAGAGCCCAGAGACGAGGTCACGACAGAGGGCGACGTTGCTGGCCCCTGACAGGCTGACAATGGCACTGCTGTTGAAGGTCTGGGGACGCTGACCCATAGTGCATGGTGACTGGTAGACTTCCTGGAGCAGCACTTGAGTGGAGTAGCCCTTCGGCCAGCAGGGGTGGAATCGATGGCTCTAGGAAGTTAGCCAGAGTACAGACAGAATTCCTCACTCTAGCTACTGACTTCCACCCCAGCCCAGAGAAGCAGCATGATGAACTGCTCATAAATCCAACATGGGCAATATCACTTTTGTGTTCATGAATCACCATGGCAACTCTTACCTGCTAGACAAACAGCAAACCTGTTAGCCAGGCATTCAAGGTTCTGAGATGATTCCCTGGCTCTCCTTATTCTAAGCTCCCATTCCTGACACTATACCACCGAGTTCCTCCCCACCTGTCTACAAGCTGAGGCACACCTAGCTGAAGAAACTGGGTGTTGGTTGAGGCTGAAGGCAGACGTCATCATGGAGCCAGCGACCCACTGTGGGTCTCACTGCTGTGCATAGCCTCTCTTAAGGCCCCTGAGGTCAGTGTGAGCTGCTCTTTGGCTATGCTCTGTTGCCTTTTGTCCCTTCTCCCTCTCTTCCTCCAGAAGTTGTTAGTGTGGTATTATGGTTGAGTCTGGATACACACCTGGAGGGCACTGGCCAGAAGCCTCTGGAGAACCTGGTCTCGGCCATAGCAGAGGAAGCTATGGGTATAGACACGGTAATGCTGCCCATAGAGCCGCAAATGGACCTCATTGTCTGGATCTTCAGATGGACTGGTGGTCTCAAAGGTGATCTGTGTTGAGGCACCCCCAAGGTCCATGGCCCCCAGTGTTCCCTTCCTTGGTCGTATCCACCGGCCTACCCAGCCATACTGTGAAGAATATAGGTTGGATTAAGACTGTGAGCAAGCAAGGATGGCAGGATCCCAGGTTCCTTGGGCCAGCTGCAGGGCCCACCTTGATGAAGTTCTCCAGCAGGTAGTTGGCAGTCACCCAGCCAAACACCCCTTCATCCTGTCCCGAGAGGATGCGAGCACCGCGGAAGTCAAAGGGGTACTGTGTGAGCGTCTGTGTCACTGCCTCAAGCACCCTGGCTGTGGCCTCTGGGCTGGTCAGGCTGTGGAATGGGGGAGGGGGACTCTGATGGAGCTCATCCCCAGATGCCCTCTGCCGGGCTTGCCCTCCTGAGAGCTTGCCCAGGGAGGGGAGTTCTAGTCTGCTGAAGGGCTGTGCAGGCCCCTGGGCCAAGTCAGGGTATAGGTACTCACTTGAGTAGGCGCATGCCTGCTGTAGCTCCCAGGTAGAGTGGTGTGCTGGCATATCTGTCTTTGGGCACATCCCGAAGTGCCTGTTCAAGACATTCGACCAGACTCTGGCCTGCTCTAGAAGGGTCATTTGCGTAGCTGGAGATGCCACCACCTAGAGGGAACAAGGAGCTGGGTCCAAGCTTGGTGGATGGTTTCCAGCATCCGTTATTGAAGCTGCTTGAACACACCTTCCCAACTTAATCCCAGAGACACCCAAACTGGAGACAAAGGGTCATGTGTCACCCAGAGTCTCTGATGCTGCCGCCTGCCTAGTAGCTGTGGGCACAGGTGCCAGGAGAAAGACTTGGGCATTGTCAGCCTAGCCTAGCCTCCATAGAACCTGCTGGGATACACCCTCAGATCCCCAGAGGCCCACCTGCCTCATCTATCGTGCAGAGACTGGTCTTGGGCCATTAAACCCCAGGGCTTCCACCTGCTCCTTAGGGCTTCAGGTCCAGAACATAAAATACCCACAGCCCCTCCCAGGTCCTGAGAACCCAGCCTCTCCGTTTGAACTCCTGCCCTGAATGAGCCCCACCTAGCAGCAAGCAGAGGAGAATAACCGTTTGGGCCTGTTCAGCTAAGACTGAACAGGAACCCGAGACCATACTCACCTTGAACATCACAAGAGCTGTGCTGGCCCACGATGCCGGTGTCATTTTCCTTGTCCGCTGGCCACTTGTAGACAAACATGGATGTGTGTGAAGAGCCAGCATCCAGAACAATGCCATACTGTGGGTGGACATGGAAAGTCAGCCTGAGGGATGTGGGGGCTCCTTCCCCACTCCAGGTCCCCATTCCCACCAGCTATGCACCAAATCACACACCGAAGCTCAAGCTCATCCAAGGGCATTCACAGTGATACAGATTGAATGGAAGGAGACTGACCAGGACTTCCTGCTGTGACCCCTCTCACTCCCACAACTGCCTGAGGATGGCACTGACAGGCACCAGAAAGTAGACTTCCTGGCAACAGCAACTGAGGGGCTGTGACTAGGACAGAGGGTCCCATCTGAAACTTTGCTCTGTTCAGGAGAAGCAAAGCCAATGGCTACTCTTCCTTCTGTCCCGACTCTGCCTATATCTGCTAGAACCGTAGCCTAACTACAGGATGTGGAAGTAAGCGCCACTGGGAAAGAACGTGACTGTGGCTGAACTGGCTGAACGTAGAAGGTTTCCAATCCATGCCCCTGCTTGGGCCTAAAAGCCAGGAACAGGGAGAGGCAGGTTTTGCAGAGCGGAGAAGGGCATTGGATGGGCCTTCTTTGTAGCTCCAAGGGGCTGTGCTCCAGCTGAAGAAGCCTGGCTGGACACCAACCTGGGGTATGTGCCAGTTCCAGCCTGGGAAAGGGCTGCTCCAGTCCTCCCGCACAGCAGAGAACTCCTCCAGAGCCAGGCAGATACAATGATGCAACTCCCACACCCCACAGTTCATCCTGCATGGCTACAGAGCTCTCTCCCTTCCATTCTAGGTGTCTGAGGCTGGGATGTCTAGTCCCCACACAAACTCAGAAAAAGACCAACAAATGGTTAAAGGCTTCAGCCTCTAGCCTGAGGCGGCTGAGGATTGGTGATGGAGACCCCTTTAGAACCAGCTAGCTTCCTTTGCCTTCTTCCAAGTGTCATCGTTCAGACCTTGGTCTGAGAGGGGTTGGAGATCCCTAGTGTGTGTTGTCCCTTATCTGGAGCTGAGTCTAGAACCAATGCCCTTCTCTAACGGCGCGCTCGAGGTGCTGCCCGGAAATGGCGCTGGACTTGGGGCGGAGGTTCTTGCCACAGCCCGGGGAGATGGGAACAGCATGAAAGGAGCGGGAAGACAGCTCCTCTGCCGCTCCCGCAGCTCCGTCGCGAAGCCGCAACAGGGGAATTCCCACAAACTTTGCCTCCAGTGCCTCGGGGCTCCGGAAGCGTCGCTGTCACCCCGCGGACGCAGTAAAACGAAGTGCAGAATCTAGGACCCGGCCGGAGGCGCAGTTCCGCGCTGGTGTGAGAGCGCAGGGCGTTCTGGCGCGCACCTACAGTCCCCGACAGGCACCCCCTAACCCCAGGGCCAGCTGCTTCCCAGCGCCGCAGTGAGCGCGTGCACCTTGAGGGCGGGCGGCTCCCGGACGTCTTGGGTAGGGACGCACAGTAGCAGGAGGCCGGCGAGGCCCACGGCAGCCAGCAGCAGAGGTGGCACCAGAGACACCAACTTTCCAGCCATGAGAACGCGCGGGAGAACACAGCGGGGACCCCGGACAGCAGGCAGCGGGGAGGCCCCGGTGGCCCGGGCCCCAGAGTTAGGCGCAGGGGCGGGGCTGAACAGGCCACGCCCACATGAAGGCCCTCCCACCGCGGGACCTGCCCAAAGTCCGCCCTGCCTCTTGCGAAGACTCAGGTGAGTGAAGCCGTGTGGGTGACTCAGCCGCACCACCCCTCCTCGCACAGGTTCTTGGCTGGGTTGCCCCACAGCTATCAGTCACGTTCTTCCTTCCTGTCCACCCAGCATAGGGAGTTCCCAGCTCTGTCATGGGGAGTCGTGAGAGAAGGATACCCGGTGTTGGGATTTGGCTAGGCTGATTCCTAGGCAGCCTTGCTTGGAAAATGCTGCGCCCTGGGAGCCAAATTTGTTTCTGGCCAGGGAAAGACAAGCCGACACAATTTTGTCGACATAATTAAATTTCAACTACTGGGTCTTGGGTCAAGGCCAGAAGGGCACAGGGGTTCAGCATCTGCTTGTGAAGCCAACAGGAGCTACTGTGACGACTTCCTAGACTAATGAGTACCCAGTGTCTCCTAACTGAAAAGGGCAAGAATGATCTGCCATCATACAAGCCCAAATGGGAAACTGAGGGCAGATGAGGCTGTCTGTCTCTGAATTTTATCTCAGGGCTTTGACCACTCCTGCTGCTCTCTTTGCCTAGGAGACAAACACAGAGACCTAAACTGAAGAGGCTTCAGGGAACAGTGGACACCTTACACAGGTCTCATCCTACAGGAAAAGTATTCCAAAGCAAGCTTGCATCCTGGTCAGCAAGAAGTTCCTGGACACTGGCAGGGGATTGGGAAAGTGCTGGCTCTGGCCTCCCCCTCCCCCTCCTCTTGACCCACTAAGCTAGACCAACCAGGCACACAGACAGGACTTCCTGGCCAGCAGCCATGCCACTTCATGCCCTTACAACATGGGAATTCCAGCAACACAAAGAATCCCATCCATGGGGCAACAGGAAGCCATGTGGTGAGACCACCAGGGAGCAGGGCTGCCTCTGCCGAAGAACGGCCTTTGCTGCAGGCATCGGGGCGATGCCTTGGCTGCTGGACAGGCACGGACAATAGAGCTGGAGTTGCTGCCCTGGCTGAGGGTCTGGTGTTTCAAGCCCAGCAAAGGATTCTTTCTTCTAGCTCAGGACCCCAGAGGGGAGGAACCCTGGAGGTGGCTCAATCTCTTCAAAGCCCAGCTTGTGAGGCTCCAGAAGGGAATCTCTGGGTGTGGTCAGCATTGGATACGAGGCTCCAGTTTCCTGCTAGCTCTTCCATCCCATGCTCCCCCCAAGTTCTTTTGTCCATTCCTGATAGGCCAGGAGAGGCAGAGGCACCAAAGGCCAGGAAAGGAGGGGACACTGTATAAAATGGCTGTCATCATGGGGAGCTACAACCCAGTCAGCACCCCTATTCCAAGTCCAACAGGGCTTCCTGATGGGCAACTGGGGACCTGAAAAGATGAGACAGAGGTGGGGCAAGACCTCTGACCCCTGTCCTGGGAGACACTCATGGCCAAGGCCCCAGATTAGCCTGCCAAGAAGGATGGGAGGCTGAGAGCTGGGAACAGCTAGGACAGAGGCTGGAGGCAGCCAGGGCTAAAGGAGGGGCAGTGACTTCAGTTCCTGGGTGGGGTGGGCTCCAGATGTGTTGTGTGTGTGGTTTGGCTCTGGTTCAAGCAGAGGAATGTAGAAGCCTAGAGCCAGAACCTCCACCCCTCCCCTCACCCTGCTTGGGGCTTCCTGCTAGAACTGTATGACCTTAGCTGCCCTGCCTCAGTTTTCTGTGTTCAGAAGCTGAAATCCCTTCAGTGGAGAAGGTCCCCAGCAAGACTCCACACCCCTCCCTCCCTCCCCTCTTTCCTTCCTTCTGCCCCCACCCCCCTCTCTCTCTCTCTCTCTCTCTCTCTCTCTCTCTCTCTCTCTCTCTCTCTTTCTCTCTCTCTCTTTTTCTCTCTCTCTTCCTTTCTTCCTTCCTCCCTCTCTTCCTTCTTCCTGCTCTTCCTTCTTTTAAAATTTGCTTTTAGAGAGCTAAAGGTTTGGCACAAAGGTTAATGGCACACACTGCTTTAGCAGAAGATTCAAGTTCAATTCCCAGTATCTATATTAGATGGCTCACAACCTCCTGTAACTCCAGTTTGGGGGCGGTGGAATCTAAAGTCTCCGGGCTTCTTGGGCATCTGCATACACCTGCACAGCCCCAACCCCTATCCCTGCCGCCACCAACACACACACACACACACACACACACACACACTACACATATTAAAACTTTAAAAAATTGAATAGAATAAGAATTTCTCAGGGTTGGAGAGATGGCTCAGCAGTTAAGAGCACTGACTGCTGTGTCAGAGGTCCTGAGTTCAATTCCCAGCAACCACATGGTGGCTCACAGCCATCTGTAATGGGATCTGATGCCCTCTTCTGGTGTGTCTGAAGAGAGCAATGGTGTACTCATATACATAAAATAAATAAATAAACCTTTAAGAAAAAAAGAATTTTTCCTACTGTCTTCATTTTATGTGTATGGGTATTCTGCCTGCACATATGTTTGTGTGCCATGTGCATGTCTGATGCCCATGAAGGTCAGAGGAGAGCATCAGGTTCCCGGAACTGGATTATAGACAGCTTTGAACTATATGGGTGCTGAGAATGAAGCCTGGGTCCTCTGGGAGAGCACTCAGGGCTCTCAACACCGGAGCATCTCTCCAGCCCCTAAAATAAATCCTCTTGTTGTTGTTGTCTTTCTTTGATTTTGTTTTGTTTATTTTTTCAAGACAGAATTTCTCTGTATAGACCAGGCTGGCCTTGAACTCACAGACCAGCCTGCCCCTGGCTCCCGAGTACTAGGATTAAAGGTGTGCACCACCAATGCCTAGGTTAATAAACACATTTTTTTAAAAAAAACAAACTATGTTTATGTATATGGGTGTTATATGTATATGGACAGGAAGATCTCCTAGAACGGAAGCTAGAGACCATGGTGAGCTGCCATTCGGTTGCCAGGAAGTAAGTTTGTGCCCTCTGCAAGTGCCTCTAACCATTGACCTTTCCCATGCTCTCTCCACCATTAAAAAATATTTTTGGCCGGGCGGTGGTGGCGCACGCCTTTAATCCCAGCACTTGGGAGGCAGAGGCAGGCAGATTTCTGAGTTCGAGGCCAGCCTGGTCTACAGAGTGAGTTCCAAGACAGCCAGGGCTACACAGAGAAACCTTGTCTCGAAAAAAACAACAAAAAAAATTTTGGTGTATATGAGTTGTATATTTATGAGTGAGAAAATGTGTGCACACTGATTAGTCTAAGCTACTTGGCCAGCAAGCTCCAGGAAGTACCCTGTCTCTGCCTCCTCAGTGCTGGGATTACAAACACAGGCAACTGCACCTTCTTTGTTGTTGCTTTACAGGGGCTGCTTTGTTCTGTTTTACAGGGGCTGGTGATCACATACAGCCCCATGTTTCTGGTAAGCACTGAACAGACTGAGCTATCTCCCTAGCCTAAGGACTTTTTTCTTTATGAATTCATTCAGACATTCAGCAAATACTGGGTCCCAGTGCAAGCCAAAGATAGGTTCTAGGTGTACACAGTGAGCAAGGCATGATCTTGCATTCATGTGGGTGTGTGTGTATGAAGGGGACATGTCCATATCCTACTTGTTCTGAAGAGAGCAGGCTTCACATAGGTTCAGGGAGTAGGGGAAAAAGGCTGTATTGTGAAATGCGGCCAGTGTGTAAGTTGTTGTGTAGAAGTGCCCCCATGTTAGACCTCCCCACCCCTGGTGACCTTGTGGGCAGTATCCTTCCCTCAGATGTTGACCTGTCCCTCACTTTTCTTCTTTACTGAATACTGATGTATCTCTAAATAATAGTGAATGTATGGTTTTTCTGATTTTCTCCCCCTGCCTTTTTTTTTTTTTGAGGCGAGAACACTGTTTCTCTATGTAGCCCTGGCTGTCCTGGGTCTTGCTCTGTAAACCAGGCTGGCATCTACTTCACAGAAATCCACCATCCTATGCCTTCTGAGTGCTGGGATGAAAGGCAGCAAGACTAACAGGGTAGTGGTAGCCCATGCCTTCAGTCCCAGCATGAATTCCCAACCACAATGGGATGGACTCTCCCACCAGCAATTAGCCTTGCCTGTCTATAGCTACAACTAATGGAGGCATAGTCTCTGTGGGCTCCTCCTCTCAGAAGGCTAACTTATGTCAAACCGACATACCACTAGCCAGCACAGCCTTGTCCTGAAGAGGGCTTCTTTCACTCACATTGTGGTTTTGAGAGTAAGCCCTGTGGATGTTGAAGGTGTCAGTACATGTCTCAGTGTTAACTTTCTGTCCTGTGAGTATTCAAAATGGACAATGGGCTTGGAGCTGTTGTCTGGACAGTATCTTGAGAACAGGATTGCTGGCTACAGCACAGGTCTGTGTCAAACATCACTAAATGCAGAGTTTTGCTTCACGACAGTCACAGTCCACTGGCAGGCCTGAGCGTAGCTGACTGCTTCGCACACTCTGACTGCAAGCCCACACTTGGCTTGAGTAGTCACTAGATTTTAGAGAAGTACTGGGGCTTTTTAAATCCTCTCTTCTGTGAGGCTTCAATCTTCTTTTTAGGAATGGTTTGTTCTGGCCTTCCTAACTTGCAGGCTCTGGCCATGTGGCCTGGGTACCAAGTGCTTGATTGGCAAGTTACTGAAGCTCCCAGGGTATCTGCACTGTGTTCCAGGCTTGCTCGGTTGGACTCATGTCTAAGTACAGTGAGCTCATGGGATATTCCCTAAAGGCCTGTGGTTGGCTGATAGCAAGCCTCCATCCATCTGGATAATGCTTATGTGGAGGATGTGAGGGAACGGCTCTAACTCATGTTTTCCTGTGTGCAGAACTGAGTATCCCAGCATCACTGTCACCCCGGGCCTGTGTGTATTGAGTGCTCTGTCTCCATCCCCCATTTCTGCCTGAGTCCATCTCAAACATGGCATCTACTTTGGGGTCTCCAGGACTCTTCCACTCACCCCCTGGAATCCATCCCCAGTGCTTTAGGACAGGTCTTGACTTGAGGGAAGATGCTCCCTCTCCCTACTTCCTTTTTTGGTTTGTATTTTTTTACATGATTGGTTACTTTGGTTTGAGACAGGGCCTCATCATGTAGCCAAGACTAACCTCAAACTCACAATCTTACTTCACCCTCTTGGGTAATTAGAATTACAAGTGAGACCCTACTATGTTCTACTTTTTTAGAAAGATTGTGAGATCTTTCTAGCAGCTGGAGAGATGGTTAGGAGAGTGTACTGCTCATCCAGCCGGTCAGAGGTCCCATCATCCATGTTGGGGGGCTTACAGCCAGCTGTCTCTCCAACTCTGGAGAGTCTGATATCCCCTATGGCCTCTGAAGGAACACCCCTTACACACACAAACCCAAACACAGACACATAGACAAACATAAATAAAAATAAAAAAATTAAATTCTAAATTAAAAAAAAAACCTCCTCTAAAGCCTTATTATAGGAGCTAGAGAGATAGCTCAGTAGTTAAAAACACATACTGGCTGGGGAGTGGTGCACACCCTTAATCCCAGCACTCAGGAGTCAGAGGCAGGTGGACACCTGTGAGTTCAAAGCCAGCCTGGTCTACAGAGTGAGTTCCAGGACATCCAGGGCTACATAGACAAACCCTGCCTCAAAACAAACAAACAAACAAACAAAAACAATCCCCAAGTCCATGTATGTATGGCTCTTGCAGGGGGCCGTGTTCAGTTCCCACAGCCCACATGGTGGCTCCCATTACCTGTAACTCTAGTTCCAGGAACCTGACACCCTCTTCTGACCTCTGCAGACTTCTGCACACACTGTTCACATATGTGCACTCAGCAGCACACACAGAACACATAAGAAAAAATAATTAAAAACCTATGCATTTTTCTTAGACTTACCACTGGTACATTGATTTGATGTTATAGTTTTAAATTTCTCAAGATTTTTTTCTACTGTTTGTAGAAATTCAGGTGACTCTAATTTTTTTTTGTTTGTTTTTCGAGACAGGGTTTCTCTGTGTAGCCCTGGCTGTCCTGGAACTCACTCTGTAGACCAGGCTAGCCTCGAACTCTCAAATTCAGAAATCTGCCTGCCTCTGCCTCCCAAGTGCTGGGATTAAAGGCGTGCGGCACCACCGCCCGGCAACTTTAAATTTTTAAATGTTATAATTATTTGTATGTGTGTGTGAAGTCAGAGAACAGCTTTCTGGAGCTGGCTCTGTCCTTGTGCTATGGCATAGAGGAATAGAAGCCAGGTCATCAGGCTTGGACAGTATCTACTCATGAGTCGTCTCACTGGCCCAACTCTCAGTTATTTTTTCAACACATTAATTTTATTTCACACTATGTGGTACATCTAAGGAGCACATCATTGAAATGGCTTCCAAATCACAGCCACTTTGATGTTTGTGATGGTTTGAATATGCTTGGGCCAGGGAGTGGCACTGTTTGGAGGTGTGGCCTTGTTGGAGTAGGTGTGTCACTGTGGGTATGGGCTTTAAGACCTTCATCCTAGCTGCCTGGGAGCCAATATTCTGCTAGCAGCTTTCAGATGAAGATATAGAACTCTCAGTTCCTCCTGTACCATGCCTGCCTGGATGTTGCCATGTTCCCACCTTGATAATGGACTGAACCTCTGAACCTGTAAGCCAGCCCCAATTAAATGTTGTCCTTATAACAGTTGCCTTGGTAATGGCATCTGTTCAGCAGTAAAACTCTAAGGTAATGTTCAAACACATGCTAAAAGTGTTCTCGGTTAAAGTATGAAAGATTTTAGGTCCTTAACATTCTTAGCATATTGAATTGGTCTCAGCATAATTTTCTTCAGTTAGATGAGGTTTTTGTTTTTGTTTGTTGAGACAGGGTTTCTCTGTGTAGTTCTGGCTGTCCTAGAATTCTCTGTAGACCAGGCTGGCCTCAAAGTCAGAGATCTGCCTGCCTATCCTTCCCGAGTTGTCCAGGCCAGCTGGACAATCAAATGGGACCCTTAGACCCTGTGGAGAGGACTGAGATGCATGAGAAAATAAAAAGGCACAGCAAGTCAAGAAGTCTGATCATGCTGGCAAAGATTTTATTGTTCACACAGGTTATATACTCTGAAAACAGGATATGGGGAGGGGTAGAAAAGAGAGCTTTGCAGGTAGAAGAAGCTAGCTGCAGCTATGGGGTCTAACTAGGTTATACCTGTTGTTCTCACAAAGCCTTGCCATTACCAGGGGTTCTAAAAACATCTATCTAGCAGAATGTTGGCTAAATCTAAAGATCCGGAGGAAGGGTTACTGAGGTGGGTTGCTATGAGGCGTTGTTTGAAGTTCTGAGAACTGACAAGTGAATCATGGAAGGTAAGCAGAAAGAAGAACAGTAGATAGGAGAGCCAAGGGTGAGTGTTTGCCAAGAGTAAGACCTTGCCATGGCTTCCCACATCTCCCCCTTCCCTGTATAATAGAGCACTGGAAGCATGGAGGGGGAAGTAGAGGCCTGATCCCCTCTGAGTTTTGAGTGTTGCGCTGAAGGGCTAAGCATTCCTTGGTTGGGGAGGCCAAGCCCCAGCCTCCTGGGCACTTTTTCAGTGGGACTGGAAGAGTGATCTACTCCAACCCATATGCAATCAGGCATGCTTCTCAGGATCCCATCTTTGAGCGCAGAGAAAGCAGTGTCCCTGCAGTACTTTGTCTCACACCCTCCAGCATCCCCCTTTACAGAGGAGGATCAATGGTATCAGTGGCACCTTTAGGACGTCCCACAAAGGCAGCCGCTCTAGGGAATTTTGGGGGTTTTGAACTTTGAAGCACCGTGTCGGGGCTGGTGGTTGACAACTTCTGGAGTGGGTTCATCATCAGAGTCCAATTTTAGGTAATGGACCTGGAGTGGTTTGGCCGCCAGGTTATCTACCTGGATCTTTGTGAGAACAGTAAGGCAAGAGAAGGCCCAGGGGCCAAAAGAAACAGCAAGAGAAGGCCAACAAGAAGTCTAAGATAGAAGGGAGCAAGGTAGAAAGCCAAGGTGATGTAGAGAACCAATTCTTCTTTTACTGCCCCTGATTTATCTGCAAAGAAGTAGCACTCTTCCTTTAAAGCAGTGCAGAGTCCTTCCTGTTGGAGGATCAAGAGACCTAGGCCTCGTCTATTCTGGAGGAAACTTCAGCTAAAGAGGAGAGTGACTCAGTAAGGGCTTCGGTGCTCTGCTGTAGCTCTCCAACATCTTGATCAGCGGTGACACTAAACTCAGAGTAGTAGTGGTTGGAGAGGACTAGGGAGGAAATTCCAGTCCCAGCGCCCACCACCCCCAGCCCCAAGATGACAGCAACGGTCACTGAAATGATGGGCTCTGGCTTTTGTCGGAGGAGAACTTCATTGTGTCTTGAGGATGAGGTCCAGGAAAGGCACTCCTCTTGGTTCTGTAAGTGGAAAAAGTCATCTGAGGAGTAATAGGCTACCCGGGGGAGAACCTGCACATAAGATCTTTTGACGCCTTAAAGGTGGTAAGACGTATGCATGGAGTGAGTCCAGAGGAGCAGGGCCACCACGTATCCTCAAGAGGGATAAGGTAAAAGTCGCCTGTAAAGTTAAAAGAGGTTTGAGTCTGATTATAATGCAAGCAAAGGTAGGATGCAGCTTGTTTCCGGGAGGGATAATGCAGGTACCAGATCCTGAGACCATCTCCAAAGAAAATCTTTTAAAGGAGAAATGTTGCCAATGGCAGTAACTATGTTCTGTGGAGGGAGTAAAATTATTATGGGGGATAGCAATTCCTTCATAGAAAGGAGGGGAAGAATGACAGCAAAACCAGCACCCTTGCGTGAGCTCTGGGTGAGAAGCACTGATGGCAGCAAACGTCTGTTCTACCAGGGAAAGGACAAGGTGTGAAGACGAATGACGAGAAACTGTTGTTAACAAGGCAGTTGACTCTGGCACAGCATGATCCTGTGAAGGAGAAGCGGGAGGAGGAGAAGCAGGAGGAAGAGGAGGAGGGCTGGAAGGTAGGGCAGGTTGCTGAGGGACCAAAAACTGGATTAGGTCCTATGGCGACAGAGAAAGTTTTATGTGGGATTTCTTTGAGGAGTTTGCTGCGAAGGGATGATGGATTTTAGTCAATGGTGGTGTCGGTTTGACGGGCGAGCCGGTCGGAAACACAACCACCATCAACGGCAGGATCATTCTTGGGGGGAGCATTTTCTGTGGAAGAAGCACAAAGGGGAGAACATCCTCAACAGGGGCTTGAGGCTCCTGGCTGGGAGGTGTGGTCCTTTGGCTCGGCCCAGGCAGTGGCCATGAATTCTCCAACCTGGTGTCCTATTCAGATTGAACCCGGGGTGGCCGGCTCCGGAGGCGCCATTGAGCCCGGGCCTTGACAGGAAGGGTGCTCTCCAAGGTCACTCCGAGCGTGGACTTTGACCACAGCTGCTCAGACAGTGTACCTGACACTCAACCTGACACTCAACTTTGGACCCTCGAAACAGTGCATCACTGGCAGTGCCTCCCAACCTGCAACAATTCATGGGCACCCAGCGCAGCAAACACACAATCGTAGCATATAAGGGTGCCATCTACGTGTTTGGTGGAGACAATGGAAAGACAATGCTCAATGATCTCCGTGTGAAGTATTTTCCGTGTGAAGGACTGCTCCTGGTGCAGACAGTAGGGGAGGGGAGGAATGGCCAAGCTTAGTGAGCGTGGCTTTAAGAGTCTGATGGGCTTTTTCCACAATACCTTGACCTTGTGGGTTATAGGGGATACCAGTGATGTGTTTAATGCCAAGTGTGGCGCAGAAGGTTTTAAAGCTAGATCCTGTGTAGCCAGGGCCATTATCTGTTTTTATGATCTTAGGTCGACCCATGACTGCTAAACAATTTATAACATGAGAAATAGCATGTTTGGAGGCCTCTCCAGCAAGGCGGGGGGGCATAAATGAAGCCACTGTAGGTGTCAATAGATACATGAACATACTTGGGCTTACCAAAATTAGGTATGTGTGTCACATCCATTTGCCATAGGTCATTTGAGAGCAGGCCTGTGGGATTAACCCCCTAATGTGCGACTGGGTGAAAAGAAATACAAGCCTGGCAGGTCTTAACGATAGCTCCAGCCTGTGCACGGGTGATCTTAAAGAGTAGGCGAAGAGAATGTGCATTGAGGTGATAGAGGAAGTGAGCCTGTCTTGCAAGCTCAAGAGGATCAGGGTGAGAGGCGAGGTAAATATGGTGTCTGGTCGCCAGATCAGCAAGGGTATTTCCCTCAGAAAGTGGTCCAGGGAGGCCGGAATGAGCACGAAGGTGGCCAACAAAGAAGGGGAGTGCGCGAGAGTGAATCAGGGTCTGTATAAATATTTCTGTAGAAATGTAGCAAGCTGTTCTGCTGCTCCGGTCCATGGGTCAGGGAGCAAGAGAGAGAGTGGGGACAGGGATGCAAAGAATGGAGACAAGACGAAGTCTGCCTGCTGGAGACGGAGTCTGAGTCTGTCTGCTCTCTGTCAAGTCTGTCTAGTCGAAGTCTGTCTGGAGACGAAGTCTGTCTGCTCTGACTAGTCTGTCTGCTCTCTGCCTCTGACTCTCCGTCGAGTCTGTCTAGCTCTGACTCTGGGTTGGCCCTGGCCTCTCCTTTTATTTCTCTCCTGAGTCAATCAAGTGCTGGGATTAAAGGCGCGTGCTGCTACTGCCTGACCTTGACTGAAAGGATCAAGATAATTATCAGAGTGTGTTCAGCTGTTGAAAACAAGTCTCTTATCAGGGTATATGGCTCAAGATGGCTGCAAAGATAATAGCCGCTTTCGGCTCAGAGTCGGCTCCCAACATAGAAATAGGGGAGAAGCCCCTGAGGAAACTTTAATATAGGGAACAGTCTCAAGGAGAGGTAAGGAGTGGGCAACATAAGAACTATCTGTGTAAATGTCAAGAGCCTTATGGGGAAAAGCAAGAAAAACGTGAAATATGGCGTATAACTCAACGAGTTGGGCAGAAAAATAAGGGATCTGGAAGGTATGAGGGTCACTATCTACAACATAGGCAGCAACGCCATTGGCGGAGCCATCAGTAAAGACAAGGTGCGCCTGTTTTAGTGGCTCTACTGAGGTCTTTTTATGAAAAACGAAGGGATGGATACAAGAGAACTAGAGTAAGGGATCCTCGGGGTAATGATTATCCATAAAGCCCAAAAATTGAGCAAAAGCAATGCCCCAAGCATCCGAAGACTGGAAAAGCCAGTCAACCTGTTCAGCAGTGAGAGGAACAATGATAGAATCAGGGTCCGTAGCAAAGTACACACAGGAGAGTTTGTGTCCCCTGGAGACCAATTGGGCGACCAGGGAGGGATAGGTAGCAAGAACCTTGGCGGGGGTGGGGGGGAGAGGGGAGAGAGACCCAAAAAGGGAGGGACCCTATCTTGGAGAAGGGGATAACAGGGCTCTGCCAAAATGCTCCAAGGGGGGAGTGAGGAGTAGCACAAACAACAGAAAACACGGGGAGCTTATCATGAATTTGGGCAAAAGTCTGGGAATTCATGGCATTTTCTATTTTTTGAAGTGAGGAGCGGGCCTCGAGGATGAGCTCCCAAGGGGATAAAGGATGTGAACCTCCTTTGAGTAGGTCATAAGGAGGGAGCACAGCCGGGCGGTGGTGGCGCACGCCTTTAATCCCAGCACTTGGGAGGCAGAGGCAGTTGGATTTCTGAGTTCGAGGCCAGCCTGGTCTACAGAGTGAGTTCCAGGACAGCCAAGACTACACAGAGAAACCCTGTCTCAAAAAAAAAAACAAAACAATTAATCAATCAATCAATCAATAAGGAGCATTGTATCAGGGGAAATCTTAAGATAGGGACGTAAAAATTGAAGATTACCTAGAAGCCTTTGGAAGTCATGTAAGGTCTTGAAAGATGAGTCTAGGCAGGAATATCCCACCGGAGTGGAGCTCATATCCCACATAACTAAAGGGTTCAGAAAGCTGTATTTTTTTCTGGAGCCACCTTAAGCTTTGCTGTTGAAAGGGCACACTGTAATTGTTGGAAGCAAGGTAAAAGATGAGCTTGGCAGTCAGCTGCCAGGAGGATAGTGGAGGATACATACATCTGGCCAAGCATCTCTGACAGGTTGTATAACTTGTTCCACAAACTTTTGGGCCAATATGGGGGCTATTGGTCATCCCCTGGGGGAGGACAGACCAATGGTGGTAGCAGAGTGTGGGGCCCTGAAAATTAGGCTGTAGTAGGCTGAAAACATAATGAGCACAGTCATCAGGGTGCAAAGGAATGGTAAAAAAGCAATCTTTAAGGTAATAGACAGGGAGGAATAAGGGGTTGCCGTCCCCGTGTGCTGTAATGTACCTGGGGGGTGGAGGCAGGGATGAACCCAGTTGCCCCAGGACTCATCTGAGAGTTGGGGGCCGGAGGATGCCCCCTGATCAAGTTTTCCCACTCACGGAAAGGAAGTAGATTGCCCTGCAGGTCAGTGTGAGAATGACACTCATTAGCCCAATGACACCGGTGCTTACATTGGGGACAAACCATAGCGGGCTGTAAACAGTTAGTAAGAGGAGTGCCAGATGGAGAGGTGGATGGCAGGGGCCAAGGGGTCACAGCTGGTCTGGGATGAGGACACTCCCAAGCAAGGTGCCCAGGCTGGCCACAGTTGAAGCATGTCCTATTAGGCTGCCCTTGCATGCCCACCCTCTGGAGGGCCAGTCCTATCATGGCTGGAGCCTATCCCCAAACAAAGGCAGATGTAATCGGAAAGGGTACCCTTGCAATGATGTCTCAGGGCATCCTGACAAGCTGGGTTAGGATTTTCAAAGGCAAGTTGTTTAATAAAAGGACTATTGTCTTCCTGAGGCCTGAGGAGGCGGTGAGCTGTCTCCTCCAAGCAGCTAACAAAACTACTATAAGGTTCCTCAGGACCCTGTCTGATCTTAGTCAAAGCTCCCAGAACAGTATTCTTAGGTTTCCTCCAAGTTCCCACTGCCACTTGGCGAACCTGAGCCAAGAGACCAGGTGTATAACGTCTCTGGGCATGGGGGAGGGTTGTTAGAAAAACTTGATCAAGAGGAGAAGATGGATAGGGCAGCAGGGGATAGAAAAGGGAGAGAAATTGATTAGAGAGTGGCTCAGGATTTTGGGAAGTTGAAAGAGCCACTGTTTTCTCGAGAGGGGGCCAGTCCGGATTGTGATATCGAGCAGCCTCCTCATCAAGGGCGACTGCATCTCCCGATCAAGGGGTTCCTCTCCGCCTTCATCCTCAAGACCAATCAAAGAGGGATAAAGAGGAGTGGCTTTAATGGTTTTAGTGGGCAAAGTTGAAGGTGCCTTGAGAAATTTCTAAAAGCTGGGGACCCTTGGGACAGGAATTTCGAGAGGGTGGGCGCGAACAAGGGGATTCGGAGGGAAGGCTCGAACTCTGACGTAGGGCCCTCTCTCCCTCTTCAATGACGTTTTGAACATCAGGCCAATTATTGTGAGTCTTTAATAGGTCATGAATGAGATTCCAGTAACTGAAAGCTGTAACAGGGACCTTTTCTGGACCAAAGGTCTTATAATAATCTTGTAAACAATCACCAACTCTCTTCCACTTCTTCTGATTAATGGTTCCTTCTTGGGGGAACCAGGGACAAAGGTAAACCAAAAAAATCAAAAAATCCCTTTAAGTTTTTCCCTTTAACACTGGCTCCACAGGGGTCTCAAGGGAATCCTTAAGCCCTGAAATGAATAAATCTTGTTGAAAAATATTCTGACCCATGTCTATATAATGCACCACCTGATTACTCACCAAATGCCTGTCTCAGCGTTGGGGGAACTCCCAGAGTCCTGAATGCCGGCTCCGCTGCCACTCGAAGGTGAGGTGGTGGTCCGCTGGCGGGGCCTCAGAGCCCCATGCTGGGCGCCACTTGTCCAGGCCAGCTGGACAATCAAATGGGACCCTTAGACCCTGTGGAGAGGACTGAGATGCATGAGAAAATAAAAAGGCACAGCAAGTCAAGAAGTCTGATCATGCTGGCAAAGGTTTTATTGTTCACACAGGTTATATACTCTGAAAACAGGATATGGGGAGGGGCAGGAAAGAAAAGGGGCTTTGCAGGTGGAGGAAGTTAGCTGCAGCTGTGGGGTCTAACTAGGTTATACCTGTTGTTCTCACAAAGCCTTGCCATTACCAGGGGTTCTAAAAACATCTATCTAGCAGGATGTTGGCTAAATCTAAAGATCAGGAGGAAGGGTTACTGAGGTGAGTTGCTATGCGGCCTTGTTTGAAGTTCTGAGAACTGACAACTGAATCATGGAAGGTAAGCAGAAAGAAGAAGAGTAGGTAGGAGAGCCAAGGGTGAGTGTTAGCCGAGAGTAAGGCCTTGCCATGGCTTCCCACACCGAGGGCTGAGATTAAAGGCACTACCTGGCTTAGATGAGCTTTATAAGTTCAAAGCTTGGAAGAGTGAACAGGTTGTAGTGATATCAGTGTGTGTTCCAGAGGATGCTCACCATAGAGCCTCTTACCTGCTTCTGATCTACCCACAATGGCTTTGGGAACATCAGGTCATACTTAAAAAGGGCTTGGCACCATGGTAGTCACACACTCCATTCCTTTATCCTTAATTTCTTAGTCACTAATGTTTTCTATGCTCAGGAGTCCTTTTAGCAATAGTGCTTACAGCCAGGCATGGAGACACACACACCTGAGATTCTTGCACTCACTAGGCAGGTTGACTTAAATGGATTTTTTGATTTTTTTGAATTCTAGACTAGCCGGGCCCACATAGCAAGAGTCTGACTCAAAGGGTTGACAGCAAACTCATTTCCAGGTTCTCCATCAGGAACCTACCTTCTAACTGGTCGACAACAGCTTCTGGGTGGCCAGTCTTAGCTGTCTGTCTTCATTTGTAGCATTGTTGGAACAGCAGGAGAGTCCAAATTAGCAGCACAATGGTTTCCTCCCAGTTCTGGCTTGTCTGTCACTGAGATAGTCCACGGGTGCTCCCCCTGATGACAGCATCTCTTACACACGTCCTGCTTCCAGGACTCACCGTTGGCTCACGGTCACCCTAACACCCAGGATATTTGTTCCTGTGTCCTAGATCTGTGTCTGAGGGATGGCACTGAAGTTCCATGTGTATGTCTCCTAAGGGACAGGTTTGCAATGTAAGGAGCTTTGCTTTCCTCACTTCTTGTTTAATTGGCTCTAAAGGACCTTTCCTTACAGTCTCCATTTGGCCTCCCTAGAATTCAGCCACTGTGCGAAACACTTTCTTTTTTGCTTGTTTGTTTTGTCTTGTTTTTCAAGGCAGGGTTTCTCTGTGTAGCCCTGGCTGCCCTAGAATTTGTTCTGTAAATCTGGCCTTGAACTCAGAGAGATTTGCCTGAATCTGCCTTCTAAGTGCTGGAACTAAAGGCATGTGCCACCACTGCCTGACCCCTCCCTCCTTGATTTCTGAGAAAGTTTTTGAGATCACTTTTGGTGCCATAGAGAAGCCACCAATGTCACAAAGCATTCCAGTGGATTTTTAATCTAATTAATTTATCAACTAATTGACCACTAGAGGGCCTCAATTGATGCCCAGAATACTCTTAAATTTCTGGCTTCGACTGACCCTTTGGCCTCAGCTGAGGTCACACGTAGTAGTTTCCCAAAGCTAGACGTATTAACCATGATTGTGCCACCCTTGTTAGAGCTTTAGTTCTTCTGTTTTGTGGGTTTGACTGTTTTGTCTGCATGTATTTATGTGCACTGACTGTGTTCAGTCCCTTTGGAGATGAGAAGATGATATTAGAATCCCTGGAACTTGTTATGAGCCATCTTGTGGCTGGTAGGGTCCTAATGAGAGAACTTAGGGAATTGGGGGGGGGGGGGGTTTAAAGGGCAAGCTATGTACTTGGACCCACACCCTCTAAATAGAAGGGGTCTCAGAGCCTTAAAGATGCCCTGAGTTCCGACTGCTGGCACCATGTGAGGCCCCAGCACCCAGGACCTTCTTTGTTTCTATAGTTTTGCCTTTTGCACAATGGTGGAGAGAACCACTCAACACTCAGCCTGTTCAGGTCGTTTCTTGCACCTTGACGTATGTATTTGAATTTCCTCAGCATCATATCCTTAAATTATCTAATAGATCATTTATTTTTGCATTTACTCATTTGTTCCGTGCGTGAGTGAGTGCATGTGTGCCTGACTCAGAGCCAGCTTTCTGGAGTTGCTTCTCTCTGCCCACCATCATGTGAGCACCAGGCTCTGAGTCTGACTTTGTTTTCATGCATGTTTTCAGGCAGCAATGGATTTTCTTTGTCAATCATTAATGCAATTCATTGAAAAATATTAAAACAGCCTGTGTTCCTCATGATTAATCAAAGTTGAATGTCCAAATGAGTCCAGGATGGGGACACGTGGTTTTCTTTCTTTACAGAAGAAGAAATGTCCTGTTTGTTTTTATCAAGATTAGGCTAACTTCTTACAGTTACTTTCCGGATTAAGTGTGCTTAGTATTGGGGTCTCTACTGCTTGAATTTATGGTGTGAATGCCAGTAAACACATGTGCAGGCCTGGCACTCTCTTGGCATAATATTTTAAACTATTATTTACTATTATTTCAGTTTCTTTGGTGGTTATATGGCTAGATAGGTGTTCTATTTCTTCTTGAGCACTGACTTTGTATTTTCTTAGAAATTATCCACTTGAAAGGGATTTTTATTTGCCTGGTGCCTGAGATGGCCAGAGGGCATTTAGAGCCCTTGAGATTGGTGTTCTCTGGAAGTTGCTAGTGCTCTTAACTGCTGAGCCATCTTTCCAGGTCCCCTCTTTCATTTTTAAATGATCCCGTATTGACAGGTTCCAGAGATGTCCCCTCTTGGCCCTCCACAGCCTCACTGGTGTGGGCCTCTCAGGCAACTAGAGGACAAGTGTGACTAAGAGACTAAGGAACTTGTTTGTCACAAGTCATGACACTTTCGAGCACAGGTTTTATCACAGGACAGCCTTGTGCAAACATCACTGTCTCACTGTGACAGTCAACCACCCTGTGGCTGAAAGGCCTCTCTCACCAACCTTTCTAGCTAAGCCCAGGCCATCTCCCGCTCTTAACTACTGATCCCATGGACGGTCCTATTTGTGTCTACTCACGGTATTTCATGACTGTTCCATAAATGGAGTGAGGCATATAACATTAACCAGTACTGTGCTGGCTAGATTTAGGTCAACTAACTATAGCCATCTGAGACAAGGAAACTTCTATTGAGAAAATACCTTTGTTAAGATTAGGCTGTGGGCAACCAGGGAATGATGGTAAATGCCTTTAGTACCAGAAATCCAGAGTCAGAGGAGGCAGATCTCTGAATTTGAGGCTATCCTGGTCTACAGAGCAAGCTACAGGACAGCCAGGGCTATACACAAAAACCCAAAACAACAAAACAAAACACAAAACAAAACCCCCAACAACAACGAGAAATTCTTCAGAAAAACTGTGTGGAGGAAAATGTTTGTCAGAGGCTCACAAAGGTAGAAAGAGGCTACAAATCTAACCCCCACAGAGCAGGTCTACAGCTGGATGCATAATGTTGCAACCTTGAGTTCAAAGGCAATCTAGAAGCAAGACTTGCTCCTGTCTGGGTGTCTTATCTTTAAGACCATCGTTCTAACAGGTGACACTCACTCATGTGATAGAGGACAGTGTTCTTTACTTAGAGCCACTGATTTAAATATTAACTTGATATTAACATTAAAGCAGTATTTGACCAAATAACTGGATACCCTAATATAGTCAAGTTGACGCCATCATATATAGAATATGAAGTTTAGTGAGCTTATTTTTATTTAAATTACTAATTGTCATTATTTATTATTATTGTGTGTATATAATGGGGGACACGTGTGCCACAGTACCTTTGTGGAGGTCAGAGGACAGCTCTGTGAACTCAGTTCTCTTACACCTTTACACAGGTTCTGGGGCTGACACTAAAGCAGCTCGGTGTAAGACACAAGCAGAACTCAGGCCAGCAGGCTTGCACAGCAAAGCTTCACCTCAACCACTGAGCCAGATTTTAGTCTTTAAAGCAATTACCAAACTATTTTACATGGTGGCAGCTGGTTCTGGAACACTGAGGTTTTCTGGAAAGCTGTACCACATGCACAGCATTCCCCAAGAGAGATTCCAAGTCCAGAACTGTTATCTCCAGAGAATCGCTTCTTATTATTAGGTATGATTGGTAATATCTCTTGCCTAAAAACCTATTTGTTTGCCCAGCATGATGGTGGATGCCTGCAGTTCCCACACTGAGGAGGCCTAGAACTCAGCATTTTACTTAGCTTGACATCATGAACTTGCAGAGATCTGTTTGCTCCCGCCTGTGTGGAACTACAGTGTGCACCACTACGCCCACTCTGAATGCATTTTGTATGTTGAATGATTTTCCTCTTCCTCCCATCTTCATCGTCCTTTAGAAAGCATACACCGTGTAAATATTTGCCTAGTTATTTTAACAGACATACTTTGTGTAGCGAGTGTGACTGAGGAGAACAAGAGTGAGGCAGAGAAGCATCCAAACCCCAAAAATCTCATTTTGAGACCTGCAGGGTAAGGATTGATTCTTCCCTATTCTCGGCCTGCATGCCCCAGGGTATGTAGCATCATGACCTCAGACCTTCTGGAGGAAGTCAGTAGCCTCTTGGCTGAATCACAAGTTTAAACATCTGGAGTCCCCTTCATACAAATGAAGTGCTCCCAGCACCTCAGCCCCAGACAATAACATTCTCTCTCTCTCTCTCTCTGAAAACCCTGCTGTGACAGACTGTCCTCTAAGAGAGCTGTTACCTTCCATCTCACATCTGGCGAGATGTACCTTAACTGGCACGCCATCCTGCTTATAACAGCTTAAGCACCTGAAAGGACCTGTATCACTAGTCGTTCCTACTTGCCACGCCTTACTTGGCACTGTAGATGTCACATTAGTTTTATCTTGCATTTTCTCACAAGACAGCACTGCTGCTATATAGGCAGTGTTCAATCAGATGTCCCTATTTTAACTACTCCTGTGTGCAAGTTTTAATTGTATGCATACCTGTGAATAGAAGTACATGTTTATGTGTGTATGTGCACATGTGTACATGTGTACATGTACCTATGGAGGTCAGATTTACTCTAGATGTCTCATACTGACTTAGAACTTATCAATTAGGCTAGGCTAGCTTATCCGAGAGCCCCAAAGATGCTCCTGTCTCCGTCTTCCCAGCACTGGGATTACAAGCTCGCACCACCACTCCCAACTTTGTATGTGGGTGCTTGGGACTGAACTCAGGTCCTTGTAATGTGCAACATGCACTTTACCAACCGAGCCATCTCCTCGTCCTGTGTGCAGGTTTTCAAACATGTCCATACAGTATTAGATGCCTGGTAAGGGTGTAGCATGATTATTTCCTGTGCCTGGCCCTTTAAAGGTTCCCCAGTAGCTACTCAACTGACTCTTTGGGAATGCTTAGCTGTTAGTTCTGCTTGACCTTATGCCCTTTGGAGACTTCTGGGAACAGGAGAGAAAACAAAAATCAAACAAACAAAAAACAAACAAACAAAAAAAGTCAGCAGAGTCTGAGAGAGATTGACTAGGACAGGAGTAGGATTGGAGTAAGGTCCAGGAGACAGGGAAGGAGGGTCCAGGAGACAGGGGAGGAGGGTCCAGGAGACAGGGGAGG
>NW_021604664.1:2142007-2146589 GCF_004785775.1 Grammomys surdaster | reverse complement strand
GTCCAGGAGACAGGGGAGGAGGGTCCAGGAGACAGGGGAGGAGGGTCAGGGAGACAGGGGAGGAGAGCCCGGGAGACAGGGGAGGAGGGTCCAGGGTCGAGAGCAGGGTTAGAGAAGACAGCTGAGGAAGAAAGAAGATTGAGTAAGGCTAGTCAAAGGAAGTGATGAAAGGAGGGGAGGGAGGAGAGAAAAGGAGAGAACTGAGCAGAGGGACAATGGGAGAGGGTGAGGCAGGAGAAGCTGAGCTGAGCCAGAGAAGATACTGTTAGGAGACAGAAGAACCTAGAAGGAACCCACACAAAGTAGCAAAAACAAAACAAAAACAAACAAACAAACAAACAAAAACAGAAAAGCTACATGGCCCCACTTTGCGGAGGGGTGTGTGTGTGTGTGTGTGTGTGTGTGTGTCTGGGACAGCCCACCTGTTGATATAGGAAAGACTGGCAAAAAAAAAAAAAAGAAAGAAAGAAAGAAAGAAAGAAAGGAAGGAAGGAAGGAAGGAAGGAAGAAAGAAAGAAAGAAAGAAAGAAAGAAAGAAAGAAAGAAAGAAAGAAAGAAAAGCTATAGTGGAGTCCAATCCCCTGAGTTCTTAATGAAAAGGGCTAGGTTTCAGGACTCAGTTCACATACACATCTGTCACACTGCCCTGCAGTTACCTTGGCTAAACTATCAAGCAACTCCGAGTCAGAATCCCAGGCCCTCCACCCACAGACACCACACGAAGTGATGCTGCAGGACTTTAATCCCAGCCCTTGGGAGGCAACCGAAGGCTGAGTTCAAGACCAGCCTGATCTATACGGTGGGTTCCAGGACAAGTGTGACTGTCACGCAGAGAAGCCCTGTCTCAACAAACAAACATCTTTTTCTTGAAACAATTGGGGTTCACATGCTCTACGATCTGTCTTTATCTATTAATCTTTCCTGAATTTTGTCTTCCTCCTGATAGATCTCATTACTGATACCCTTTTGGTGGTAAACTTCCGATTTTGTTTGAAAATCTTTTGGTGACTGTGCCGTAGAGACAGTATCTCTTGGTACAGACTTTGAGGTGAATACTTACATTGTTTTGACCTTTTTTTTTTTTTAAAGTTAATTTTACACTGCTATCTAAAAATAATGGGTTTTGTTTGTTTTGCTTTTGAGACAGGATCTTGCCATGTAGCTCTGGCTGGCTTAAAACTTACAAAGATTCATTTGCCTCTGCCTCCCAAGTACAGGGATTAAAGTTGTGTGCCACCATATAGGGCCGTTTAGTTTAATTTTTCTGTGTATTTTCCTACATGCATGTCTAGGCTGATATTGGGTACTAGGGACTGAACCCATGTGCTCTGGAGGAGCAGCCAGTGCTCTCAATAAGCAAGGCATCTCTCCAGCCCAAATAATGGATTTCCTAATGGCATTTTATACAGGTGTGTCATTATACTCTGTTCTCAACACCCCCCACCCGTGGCACAAACACACAAACACACACACACACTACCTGCCCACTGCTCTCCCCCCTCCTCCCTCACACACACATTACCTCCCCACCCACATATACACTGCCCTCCTAGCAGCCCTGTTCCTTCTGGCTAGTTCTCCGTCTTCCTTTAGATAAGTCTCCTCTGTTTTCGTGCCACTCTGGTGGGTTTTGATGGGTGATTTCTTTTTGATCATTGCATTCCTTTTGTGACCTTGTAAAAGTAAGCCTCAGTTTCTCCTTCTCCAGTTACTGGAATTTGCTGGTGTCTTAATGGTTAGAACTGATGGTGGGCAGGCAAGTCTAACCTTCCGACATCGGAACATGGTTTCATTTACAAGATGTCACACAAATCTCATGTTCAAGAACAAGGGGAAAAAGAAATCCCATCCGATGAAACTGGGCATGTTTGGGGAGATATGGCCATGGACAAAATGCCAAAAACTTACGCTTAAAGTAAGCTCACAACTTTGTGTCAGGCGGCATTGAGAACTATCCTTGCCTGTACACAGCCATACAGTGTTCGCAGGGCTGCAGGCTGGACACACTGAGCACGTCTAGAAAGCTGTATGCCAGTTCTGTCTGTCCCTCCTCTTTCCCTGTCCTGTCTCAGGACATCCGGCCTCTCACCCATCAGCCAAGGTCCTGTACTTCCTTCACTCTTTCTATGGCCTTTGTTTGGGCTGTTTCTGGATAGCTTCCTAACCTGTCTGGAAACGTACAGTTCTTTCTGGCTGGGATTAAGGGTTTTGTCTGATGTTTAGTTTATTTGGAGAGACTTTTTGCAGTGTTTTCCTTACTAGAAGTTCTACTTGATTCATATTGTTTGACATCCTCTTACTCTGTTGAAAGGTAACACCTTTTGTAAAATACAGAGTACAAACTATTTACTATTCCTTGCTCACATGTTCGAGAATACCTCTATCTCTTTAGATAAAGTGCTATTAATGTTTACTGGGCTCACTCTAGTCCCCAGCATCTCCCCCCCAGATCTTGTCTTTTGTTGGCTTCTGTGACCTGTGATTTTTTTTTTAAAGCCTAGAGAAGCTTATCTCCTTAGAACTTATTCCGCACAAAATGCTTGACACCTGTTTGTTGTATCTGTGTTTCTCTCAACCAGGGCAGTTTCCCCTGAGAACAGTGAAAGATGTCTCTAGGCAGTTTGGGTTGTCACAACTGGGAGTCAATGTGACAACCAGCACCCAAGGGTTAAGTATGCAGTTCCTCTCAGAAAGGACAGATCAGCTGGCAGGAGAGGCTTTCCTACTCTATACCACTAGGGCTGGGGCCCCATGAGGCTCTGCACTAGCCTCTGATAGTGCCCCTCAGCCTATCAGGACCATTTAAAACTCTCCCTCCATGTGGTGTCATACACCTTTAATCCCTACACCAGGCAGAGGCAGGTGGATCTCTGAGACCAGCGTGGTCTAGAATTCCAGGACAGCTAGAATTACACAGAGAAAATCTGTGTCTGAAAATAAAAAAATAAATTCTTCCTTGAGGTCTTTTGGGCCTCCCAGGAAGTCTGGCTCCAGGCCACAAATTTCTAAGAAACTATAGTATTAAAGAAAAAACCAGCACATGTTTTTCACCCTCCTTGGTATATCAAGACTTCAAGGCTATATTTGCTGAATCCCTGTGTGTCATCGTGTTTTAATTTACCTCCTGGCACGTGAGAGGTCTCCTAAGGAACGTCACCCTGGAGCAGAGGTTGTGTTGTTCCATCTCTTACCTCTGACCCTGTGATGTTGTCAGCAGGGAATACAGCTCTTTAAGGTGACAGACACTTCAGAGGATGAGATGCCCATCCAACTTGCTACCGTCATTTTTCTGTATGTCAGGACTTCAGACAGGGTTTCTCCATGCAGCCCTGGCTGTCCTGGAACTCACTCAGTAGTCAAGGCTGACCTCGAACTCAAAAGACCCTCCTTCCTCTCTGCCACCCCACCCACCACCTCCACTGTGTCATGTGACATGAGCAAATTTAAATAGGACCTAGTGTGCAAAGAAAGGATTCTACTTTGTAGATGGAGTAGCAAGCTTGAGCAAAGCCAAGAGGAATGTGAAGCTGTGACTCTGAGGTGGTCTGGCCATCTGAAGAGCTTGGCAAGGCCCAGACCTGGCTGAAACCTGTCTCTATGGGATGCGCAGAGTCAGGTCCCAGTTCTTGATATGTCACAGGCTAAGTCTGGAGAATAGTCAAGTGTCCCCAGGACCTGAAGGATAGGAACGCCAAGCCACGGGATGGAAGGGTACAGAGGTAAAACAAGGAACACACTGGGCAGTGGTGGCGCACACCTTTAATCCCAGCACTTGGGAGGTAGAGGCAGGCGGTTTTCTGAGTTCGAGGCCAGCCTGGTCTACAGAGTGAGTTCCAGGACAGCCAGGGCTATACAGAGAAACCCTGTCTCAAAAACAAACAAACAAACAAACAAACAAAACAACAACAAAACAAGGAACACGAAGGAGGCCATTTTGGGGAGGTTGGGGTGGGGTGGGAAGACCCAACCTGTTGCCAAGGAGACCTGTTTCTAGATAGCACTGGTCTAAGGCAAGTTCACCTGGGTAGACTAAGCTTGTAGAACACAACTTTTTAGAACTAGCTTTCTTTCATGCCCAGAAACTACTCCAGTTCCTGAAGTAGATGGCTTGGGTGCTGGACTAACTTGTACCTGACCAGGTTGTTGTGGTTGGCTTTGCAGACCAAACACAAGGGGTCCATATTCCACATTGGAGTCTCCAGGCTCCAGAATTCACCTGCAATGTCTCAGTGCTTTCGATAGCAAGCACCTGGCTCTACCAGACCAGGCTAAAAAGATTCTCCTCATCCAATCTGCCAATGGGGGGCACGAGGCGGGAGACAGTCATATCCAGAGATGCAGCTTCTCACCGCGCACCTGGATCACTTCTCTATGGTTGAGGAGGGAGACAGTCATATCCAGAGGTGCAGCTTCTCACCGTGCACCCGAATCACTTCTCTATGGTTGAGTCAGTGATGAGACTTCGGAGTCAAGTAGGACATTAAACGATGCAGATGTGCTGGACGTGGTGGCACACGCCTTTAATCCCAATACTAGAGGCAGATCTCAGAGTTCGAAGCCAGCCTGGTCTACAGAGTGAGTT
>NW_021604664.1:2131750-2141607 GCF_004785775.1 Grammomys surdaster | reverse complement strand
GTGCATATATATATATATGCACACACACGCGCACACACATATATATGTATGTATATATATGGTGTATTCTGCCCACAGCGCACTTCATGAATTGGCTAGGAGGCCCAAACTTATCCATTTGGGGGCATAGGATCTCCCTAGGGGGATGGCCACAACCTGAGCTACCTTGCTGCCATCTTCCCCAGACAGTTAGTTTTGCTAAGGTGGGTAAACCAAGCTATTGGCTTACTTCTAGGAGCCACACTAGCCTGGTCCACACAGATTCTTTCTCAGCCTCTGTTACACACAACCCTGACTTTCTGGCTCTTCCATCAGGCACAAACAGAGCCCTCTATTAGATGGCCCATCCTCCTTCCATTCCATGTCTCCCTTCTGCTCCTAGCCACAATCACTTTTCTATAATGGCCCTGGTGGAGAGTAGGAACCCCTAATCTCTTGGTCTCTGGGCCTCCTAACCCACACTCAGCACAAAAATCTCACTCACTCACTCACTCATAATACCACGGTGAGACATAGGGCAGAGGAACCCAGCTCAACCAGTGGCCCCTGCTGGGCATTATGAGAAATACAGCCCAGTGTGACCAGTACCTTTTACTAAACACCAGTGATCCTGAGGACCCCTGCAGGAGGGGTCAGGACAGCTGTAAACACGCCCCATTCTCTGTCAGGGCTGCCTGAGATCAGGCAGAGGGAAGCTTCCGGCAGAGCACAGCTCTCAGCAGCACCGGGGTCAGCCATGGCTTGGCACTCCTGTCCCTCAGGACTCCAAGGTCTAAGCCAGCTGATGGTCTTCAGTCAGAAGACGGGCTCCCAGCAGTGCCACCGAGCTGAAGCGAAGTCTGTGTGCACTCATCCTAGAGAGGTACAACCAACTAGATGAAAGTGGAGTCCAGAGGCCCCGAATCCTGCTGGCTGAGAGCTCGGACCTCAAACAGCTGCTTGATGAGTGCAGACTTCTCCTGCTCCAGCTGCGTGATGCGTTCACTCTTCTCAGTCACCTCCTGGACAGGCGGGCAGGCAGGTGGTCAGGGCTTGCTGGGCCTCCAGCCCCAGCCCCATCTTCCCACACCTCACCTGAGTGAGAAGCCGGTTCTGTTCTTTCAGCATGAGGATGGTCTGCTGCTGCCAGACTGGAGTTGAGGGTGAGGTGGGGCCCGGGGGCCCCAAAGAGGATGAAGGCAGAGCCTGTGGAAGCACACAGTCAGCCAGGCCTCTCCTGGCATAGCTTCCAGAACAAGGACAAGGGGTGGCAGGCAGCCTCCAGAGCACTCACTCTGCCAGAACAGGCTGCAGTCAACAGCTCCCCCAGGCATCGGGCCACCTCCTGTACTTTGGGCAGCAGCCTCCCCAGAGAGCGTGGGCTTCCTTCAGCCCCAAGGTCCTGGAAGAGAAGCAGGGAATGCCAGGCCATGAGGAAATTCCTGCACCTGACACTCCTGTTCCTCTCAAGTTTCAGCTCAGAGCCTAGAGGGAGCCCACCCAGGGCAACTCGGGTCGTCCTGTTGGCAGGGGTGGCCCGGCACTCACAGAGGCAGCTCTACTCTGGCCCAGGCGGCGCTGACGTTCCTGCACACGCTGCAGCTGCTGCTGGTACCATTCCCGGCCCCGAGCCATCATCTCCAGGCCCTGCAGCAGCACCTCCTGTTCCTGGTCTAACTCCTTCATCTGCTTCAACTAGAACACACATGTACACATAGGAATGCACTCACGCCAGCCAGCAGACTGGCACTATGCACACCTGCACACACCTGTGTGCTCCAGGAGCTGCAGGTGTGGAAGTTGACACCTGTGCACAGGAAGACCAGCACACAGACACAATTACATCAGCACATGTGCAGTCTGCAAATGCACACATGAAAAGCACCAGCTTATGCAGGGAAGGTTTGAACTTATGCCTTGGTGAACATAACCCAATTCCTCCTCTTTTGATGATGGTGGTAGTGGAGACTGGCCTCTCAACCCCTCCGTTGAGGCTTCCCCGGGGCAATGGAGTGACTGAACAGACTCAGTACTCCAGCTTAAAGTAATCATGCCTTTTGTGCACTAAGCGGGCTGCAGAGGTGAGCCTAATGTGGTAGGCAGAGCAGGGCCTCATACTCTGTCTCTAGATGTCCCTAAGGAGCCTCTTCTCCCGCTGCCTGACTTTGTCTGTCTTCCTTCCCTTCAGCCCAGAAAGGGAGAAAAAGATTCATGGCTGAGCAGTTCTCCTACAGGGATTCCCCAAGTAACCAGGCTCATGGATTCTCCCTGGTTCCCAACCTTCTGGACAACATAGAGTCCCTCAGAGTCCTGGTCCCTCTCACCAGGCTGCAGTCCACACCATTGGTGATGGTATGCCTTCGACGCTCGCCTCGGGCCCGTGGAGCCTGCCGGGCTTCACCTGTGCCCATGTCCAGGGTCTTGCAGGCTGCTGTACCTGTAACAGACAGTCAGGGTCATAGCTTAACTCTGAGCCAGCCTAACAGCCTCATAATCTCATCCTGGCTCCCCAGCCCTTCCAGACTACCCCCCACCCCCACCCCAGCTAACTCTGACAGTGTAAATCCCAGGGACCAGGCCTGTGCTGGGAACCTCTGTCAGTACTGATTCCTGAGTGTGCTTTTGCTTTATCTGTTGACTTTGTGCCCAGCTACGACTTGATCTCCTCTTGCTTACCCTGCTTCCCTCACCTGCCCTGAGAGGTTGGGAAGCAGGGAGCAGGGGCAGGGAGTCACCCAGTGCCTGACAAAACGTATCAGATACTTATCAAGAGTATCAAGGAGTAAAGGCTAAGAGACAAAATGGATAGGCCCTGGTGTGGTGACCCATGCCTTTGATCCCAGCACTCAGGAGGCAGAGACAGGTAGATCTCTGTGAGTTCAAAGCCATCCTGGTTTACATAGTGATTTCCAAGACAGACTGTTTCAAGAAAAACAAACAAACACCCCCCAACAACAACAAAAACCAACCAAACCAAACAAACAAACCAACAAACAAAAACAGATGGTCAGGCAGAACACTCTGGCTCCCTCCACACCTTTCTCAACTGCACTGGGCCTTGTGGCACAGCACCTGAAGCGGGAAAACTAATTCCCCATTGGTGATGGAGACCTAATTCTTGCCCAGAAGCAACCACAGTATAAAGCAAGCTGTACATATATGTGCAGAGGCAGTGCACATGTTTGCCAAAGACTCATGTGAACATAGTCTGGAGGACCTCCCCACTTACCAGAAATGGGGTGCAGGTAGTGGGGAAGGCAGCTTTCCTCAGGCCCTCCAACCTTGTCCCTGGCATCAGGACCACCCCTAAGGCTAAGCCAGAGGAGTGAGTGACAGAGATACAACAATTGGCTCGGATGTGCACGACAGAGACTCTAGAACCAAGCAGGCCCCAGAGTTCAGGTGGCAGCCGGCTGTGCTGAGTGGCCTGCAGGCTCAGGGTGAGGCAATGAGAGCTACAGAGAAGGATGCTGCCCCCCAGAGGGCGGGGCCAGAGCAGGCACTGGCGGTAAGTTCTAGGAAGGAACCTGGGACGCTTTTGCCTAACTTGCACAGAAAGGAGGCATCTGCCATAGGACTGGGCATTTGAGGCCATATGAGCTCATAGGGAGCTAAGGCGGTTCTGTGGCTCTTCCAAAGCAAGCTTTGTCAAGTACGCCAATATCCTTATGTGGACCTCGGCTAACTTCTAAAGAAGTTAGAGCTAGAGCCAGCTTTAGGCTTACAAAGCAATGGCTAAATACTGCCCAGTCATGGGCCCTGAGCACATGGCTTTCACAGGAGTAAGTGACTCATGGTAAAACAGATCTGCACCATAGACAAACCCTGAGCCTGTCCATTACACAGTCCCATCCCAGGGCTGACTTCAAATTCACAGCCACCGAGGTGACCAGCTCTGCTCAGAAGCAAGGGAGTTAAGGGCTGCCGTGTTGCCAAATCCCTGTTTTGAGGTGGTAGGATATGGCTGAGGTAGGAGAGGTCTGGTGAGGCTGGCCATTACCAAAATGGACTGGCAGTTGCCATGGGTGGGCAGCCCTGACAGGGAGGTGCACAGGATGAATGGGGAGCAGTGCTGGAAGAGGGGCTTGGGTTCCCGAGAACCTGCCTCCGTGCTTGGGCATAATGCAGGTCCTGTTCTCAAGGCAGACAGGGGGCTATTCAACAGTCTCCTGCCCCTGCCAACTAGACCGGAAGGAGGGGGAGGGGCCTGCTGAACTCCCCAGAGACTGTGGTCTCTGTCTAGAGGTGTATCTGCAACAGCACAGCACGACAGGTGCTATGGGACACACACACCCTCCTCAACACCAAACATACACCCAACCTTCTTCAGCACTTGTGTTAGGTGCTCTTGTGCCGCCCCTTCTGCCAGGCTGGAGAAGCAGGCCGGGTTGTCTCTGCAGCGTGGCACAGTGAGAAGGACCTTCAGGGCAGGTTAGAGCATGAGGGCAGGAACACTTTTAAGAAGAAACGTGTGGGTGTGCAAGCCACGCATAAATGAGGATGAGGACCCAGATGTCCTCAGGTCTAGGACAGGGACAGCAGGCACATGCCTTCTCTCACAGCCACAGATGTTCCAATGCCTAGCTCAGGTTTGAGACAGAGTGGGCTTCTCCTGCGTGATCAGTCACTTACCTGCCCTCGGCCCTGGTATCAGGCCTCTGCCCGTAGCTCACACAGGCACAGGCCAAAGCCCCTTTCCATCTAAGTGGCCCCAACCTTCCAGGGGCTCTGGGGTCTCCCCATAATCATCTCCATCTCTATCCCTCGGTCAAGACCCTGCCGATTTCTAGCACAAATCCCTGGAATTACGAGGTGGGAATGGGGGGTCACCCAAACTCACCCGAATCCGCGCTGGGTATCCGCTCCAGCGCCTTGCTCAGGGGCCGCTCGGGCTCTGTGCAGCAGGTCGCCGCCTCCACCGGGACACATACTAGCTCAGGGTTCCGGGAGGTGCCACTGGGGCCAGCAAGAGCAGGGCGCGCACTCGGAGGCAGAGGCTTCCTCTCCAGGACAGTCCGCGGCTCATCGGCTGGTGCGAACATCAGACGCTGCTGCAGGGACGACTGGTCCCCAGGCCGGGCCGCGACGCGTGCCGGATCCCGCGAGCCGCCATCGGCGTTCAGCAGCGAGGTGCGCAAGCCCGCCACGAAACGCTCGAAGGTCAGGTAGCCATTGGCCGGGGCCACCTGGCGCAGGCCCTCGAGCACGCCGCAGGGCAGCTCGCGTGCGTCTGCACCTTGCCAGCGGGACTCGATCTCGCGCAGGTGCACGTAGCCGCGCTGCCGGTCGTCCAGGATATCGAAGAGGGTGCGCAGGCTCTGGAGAAAGGCTCGTGGTAGCCCCTCAGTGCTAGGAGCGGGCGCAGCGTACGATAGGCGGCCACGCTCGGCCATAGCTGCCACGGCCATGGACTCCCCGCTTCCACCCGCGTCGGTCCCCGCAAGACCAGAAGGCAGAACTTGCAAGGCGACGCGCGCGCACCGTGGCGACAATAGCTGCTGTTTTTGAATGGAGCTCTGCTCGCCGCCGCGTCAGCTTTCATTAATATTCACGGCGGCTATTGGTTGAAACTGGCCTATCTGCTCCGGGATTGGCTCGGCCGCCAACCAGTCCCAGTTTGATTTCTCCAGCCCACGCCACCCGGCCTGGAAGTGGGTCCCTAGAGACTTGACGAGAAATGGGTAGAACCAGCCAGAGTTCCCACCGCTACTGCCCACGATCCTCCCCCCACCTCTACGTCCACCATCCCTCCTACCTCAGAAGAACCTTTTCTCTGGTTCGTATGCGCTCCGCCTTGCCAGCCACTTCTCTGAGGGGCGGAGCGTGAGGCCCTTCACAGATCTTGTACCTCAAGTACCCTTACAAGTAAGGATAGAGTGTCTAGCCCCTCCTGCTCTCTTCGGTCCTTTACACTGAGGGTCCCCTGGCCCTAGGCGCCGATTGACTCTGGAGCTCCCTTCTCTTCCTCATGAGCAACGCCCCAAGAGGATTATAGGCTCCAGACAGCTGGGCGCTCTCCTTCACTGAAGCCTCTGTCCCAACTGCCAGCTCTACCTTTGGTCCTTTGGGACAGTCTGTCTTGTCCTGCCAACTATAGGACAAAGCCAACTTGTCTTCTGTCCCCAGATGCCCATCCGGTGGCCAGCTCCCTTGATGCTCTGGTCCTTTTTAGGGACGTCTCTCACCATCACTGTGGCCTCACAGCCCTGGCCTAGCTCTGCAGTGGGACCACTCAGCCCTTCAGTCTCTAGGCCTCAGCCGGCATTCTTGACCCAGAAGCCCGTCTGGGGCTGGCCAGGAGCACCCCCTAGAGACCAGGGAGATCCTTAGGATGCCTCGCCCAGTCTGCCTACTCATTTGCCTGTCCTCTGTGCCTACACCTGCTCACCTTCCCAGACTTCTGAATGTCACTGAAACAAAGGCAGCCGCTGAGAACAACCCACCTGTTAACTGCTGCCTGTGCTTTCTAAACACAGACTCTTCAACAACGTTGTTAAATGCTTGCAGGCAGGCCCTCAACCCAGGCCTTCACTCCCCCCCCCACCCCCCACCTCCCACCCCAATCTTGTCAGGCCTCTGGCAATAGGGTACGTGTCTCAAGCTGTGGAAGCATCTTCCCTGCGCAAATCCCCTGGCTCCACATTCGTAGGGGTTGCTCACTCACAGTTGTTTCTATTTGTTTGTCCTGACAGAGGTCTTACTATGCAACCTTGTCAGGCCTGAAACTGGCTAGTAGAGCAAGCTGACCTGGAACTCAGAGCTCCTGAGTGCTGGGATTAAAGGTGCGCACCACCACACCCGTTTCACCAGAGCTGTGGTTCGTTCGTAGTGAGGTATTTTGGTGCCCAGAGTCCTTGCAGCTTAGCTACTCCTTTGGGGGCAGACCTGATCAAAAACCCTCTGATAGCTCACATTTTAATTACCGAGTCCTTAGGGTGTCCATCTATGCTCCCTTTCTTCCAGGCCCTAGGGTACATGAAGAGGGCTATCTTCTGTATTGATTGATTGCTATGAACCCTTCAGACTTTGCCCAGGCTCCTGCTTCCTCTGCCCCCACCCCCCCATCTTCTTAGATGTTTTTACTTTACATACCTGGCTGTAGTGAGTGCTTCCCATGAATTACTGTGATGTTTGAGAATAAAGCAAAGCCACCCCAAGGCCTAGCATTGGTCTGAAATATAGGCACTCAGTGGATAATAAGCATACAGGAAGTTTATTTGGTGAAGGGATAGTGCAAATGCCATATTGCAGTGGGGCCTTGGGGGTTCCTGGGACAAATGCATAGCTAGGCACAGGAATAGTCAGCTACATAAAGTGAAACCAATACTACTCAGTACAGCAAAACTAGTGAGACTCAGGCCACAGCCCTGGTGAGCTGAGGCTACTTGCAGGGAAGATAAGAACCCTTGGGTGCTAGAGAGGCTCACGAGGCCCAGTCTCTGCCTAGGTAGTGATAGGCAGTTAATAGCCGCTGGGAAGGAATTCATATTATTTAGCACTGAAGCTTTGCTTGCGTAAAGAGCCTCCAACTGACATTCATGCTGACAACTCTGATTAAATGCAGTGGGACAAACACACACACAATGACATGAAAGTGTGAGGGGCCTTGTTTTATTATTTTTTTGGTTTTTTTTTTTTTTTTGGTTTGGTTTGGTTTTTCGAGACAGGGTTTCTCTGTGTAGCCCTGGCTGTCCTGGAACTCACAGTGTAGACCAGGCTGGCCTCGAACTCAGAAATCTGCCTGCCTCTGCCTCCCAAGTGCTGGGATTAAAGGCGTGCGCCACCACTGCCCGGCTGTGAGGGACCTTGTTAAGAAGAAAGGATTTGGGAGAAGGAAATGAGAGAAGATGGTGGGGGAATATGATCAATGTTTTATATTTATATATGTGAAGTTGTTAAAACACTCATTTAAAAAAAACATAAAAGCCTCTCACTGTCAAGAACACAGGAGAAGGTAGCTGAGGCTGGCCCTAGGTCTCTCGGCTTCCCTGTGACTGAGAGTGGAATCAGTGCTTAGCTCTGAGCTCAGGACAAAGGTAGGCAGCCCCATGTCTTTTCTGGCCCTGTGGCATTCAGTTTTTCTGCTACCCCAGGGAACTTTCAGAATTCAACTCAGGATTATGTTCTCACTGTGCCAGCCACAGGCCTTGGAGGGAAGTGTGCAGACAGGTTAGCAAGACTCCAAGGCCTCTTGATGTGGCTCACACTGTCATGAAAAGCCAGCCCTGCTGCCTAGACCCAGCCTGTCCTAGGTTTTTCTGATCTCCACTCTGGCCTCAGTCCTCAGTCCTTGACCACAAAATGTCAAAGGGGAAAACCCTCCTGACAGGCGGGACAGGGGTGAGTGCAGCAGAACTTTGTCAACCATGCAGCCATCTGTACCCTTTCCTGCCCAGGGAGGCATAGTCTTCTGGTCCTGGAAATGCTTTCAGCTATTCAGACCTGGGAGTCTGACCAAGGGTCTTGATCGCCACCCATAGCCTGAGGCATAATTTAGGGACCTACCCTGATTTAGGAGGCCCCTAGGGCATGCCTGACCTGTCTCCCTAGATGCCACAGTCCACAGCAGCTGGGATTGCCTTTGGGGCCAGGCAGGACTATGGCCTGTGTTGTGGGGCTCACTCCGCTCACCTGATGCCTGTCTGTCTACTGCCCTCATCTTCCACATATTTTCTGCAATAATCTTTTCATTGCATGGAAGTCATATCAGAGCAGCCTGTTTGCTCATTTGTTCATTCATTCAGCCAGCCAGCACTCTCTGAACATTTCGCTGTGACCCAGTCACAGTGGTACTTGGCTTGGGATCTAACACTCATTTGTTCAGTAGACAATCGTGTTCCATGTGTCTGCTATTCATGGCAGGTGACAGAGGGAGAGAATGGACCAAACAGTGCCCTGCCTCTCAAGTTTACTTCTCATGAAGTAGTCAGGCAGAGAACGTAAGAAAGCGCTTTGACTGAGGAAGAGTGTTCAGAGAAGAAGAGTATTCAGATAGGAGAAAAGCCATCCACTGCAAAGAGGCAAGGCGAGGCTGTAGACTAAAATCCTTTCTAAGAGAATTTATGGCCTCCACTCTGCCAAGCCAGAATTTCCATCTGAGGTGTTTGGCTGTGTGCTAAAGCTGCCTGCCTACACACACTGTACCTTAACACAAGTTAGTTAGCCTGTGTAGACCTGGGAAAGATGGTGCTTTTTATTTTGGATCCTAAAGCACCATTTAAACTTTGTTTTCCCTTCAGATGTATGTATCTTGTTTTACATGTATGAGTATTTATACATCACACTCATGCCTGGGGAGATTTAAAGGAAGGTGTCAGACTCTCCTGGAATTGGAGTTATGAATGGTTGTGAGCCTTCATGTGGATACAGAGCACAAGAGGCCTTACCTGATGATCTTAACCTAACTCTCCAGCCTCACCTTTGAGCTTTTTTGTTGTTGTTTGTTTGTTTTGTTGTTGTTTGAGACAGGGTTTCTCTGTGTAGCCCTGTCTGTCCTGGAACTCAGAGATTCACCTGCCTCTGCCTCCCTAATGCTGGGATTAAAGGCATGCGCCACCACAACTTTACCTTCAAACTTTAAAAAAAAAAAAAAAAAGATATGAGCAGATCCTTTTAAAGCTAGTTTCTAGAGACAGAGCGGGAGAGAGAGAGAGAGAGAGAGAGAGAGAGAGAGAGAGAAACAGAAAAACAAAGCTGTGTTTAAAATGGCCTAAGCTGTACTTTTGTAAAATCTTCTTTAAGACTCACTTATGTATGAGTACAGTCACTGTCTTCAGACACACCAGAAGAGGGCAGTAGACCCCACTACAGATGGTTGTGAGCCACCATATGATTACTGGGAACTGAACTCAGGACCTCTGGAAGAGTAGGAAGTGGTC
>NW_021604664.1:2130644-2131650 GCF_004785775.1 Grammomys surdaster | reverse complement strand
TTGGTTTTTTGAGACAGGGTTTCTCTGTGTAGTTCTGGCTGTTCTGGAACTCACTCTGTAGACCAGGCTGGCCTCGAACTCATAAATCCGCCTGTCTCTGCCTCCCAAGTGCTGGGATTAAAGGCGTGCGCCACCACTGCCCGGCAGGAAGTGGTCTTAACTGAAAGGATTTCACGCATGCAGCTTGGACAGATCACAGCAGACTAGACAGTTCCACCAGGGGAGGTTTATTAAGAGAGTGGGAGAGCGGGAGGAGAGAGAGTAGAGAAGTGGAGGCCGGGCATGACCACGTGGAGAGAGGGGGAAGGGAAGGGGGGAGGGGAGACGGCAACCTGCAGGCGCTGGGTGGGGAGAGCAAGAGAGAGAGGAGGGGCCAAGAAGCCCCTTTTATAGTGGGCAGGGTTATCTGCCTGTTGCCAGGTAACTGTGGGGCGGAGCATACCTGGCCGCTTCCAAGTAACTGTGGAGGTGGAGTTTAACAGATTACTAACACTAACCACTAAACCATCTCTCCAGCCCTGCTTTTGTACTTTTTACAAGAGGCTTTATCTATACTAGGTGGTGGCACATGCCTTTAATCCCAGCACTTGGGAGGCAGAGGCAGGCAGATTTCTGAGTTTGAGGCCCACCTGGTCTACAGCGTGAGTTCCAGGACAGCCCGGGCTACAGAGAAATCTCATCTCAAAAAGAGAAGACAACACAAACAAAACAACAACAAAAAACAAACAAGAGGCTTTGTGAAAAAGCAAATTAAAGCAGTAAGGGGCTGCAGAGCCAGTCTGGATAATGATGTGTTTATAAAAAGATAAAGAGATAAAAGAGAATATGTTCTGTGGGTGTGTGGAGCGGTATAGGGGAAGGGGATGTCTCAGTGGGCCCATGCCGAGGCATCTCTTCCGCCTGAGGGACCAGCCACACATCGGTATAATATAGAATAGAGTTTATTCAGGGCATGGGGAGAGGAGCCAGGAGGGTAATAGAGACAGAGACAGAGGGGGAGCGGGAG
>NW_021604664.1:2087450-2130544 GCF_004785775.1 Grammomys surdaster | reverse complement strand
GCGAGGGAGAGGGAGAGGGCGAGGGAGAGGGAGGGGGAGAGGGAGGAGCAGTAAAGAGGCTGGCCATGACCACGTGGAGAGAGGGGGAAGGGAAGGGAGAAGGGGAGAGGACAGAGGGATCAAGAGAGGAAGAGCAAGAGATCAAGAGGGAGAAGGGGGCAAGCAGCCCCTTTTACCTGTTGCCAGGTAACTGTGGGAAGGAGCATACATAGCCAGGTAACTGTGGAGGTGGAGTTTAGACAGAATGCTAACAGATAAACCATGTTCCTAAAGGCAGGCAGGTGAGGGGAGGCAGATGCAGGTTAAAGCTACCTGGGTCTAGCCTCCTCCCAGTGCTAGCAGTGGCAGTTCTAGGTGAATGCTTACAGGATCAAGCAAACACTTCTCAGACTCAAGGAGAGAGGCTCCCAGGCAGTGTCTTGGTTCTGGGTTGCTCGGAGGATTACAGAAGAAAGAGAGACACTGACGGATAAAATTTAGGCTTCACGGGAATCAGTCTCTCTAGCAGCTTCCTAGAAGCACTTTTTCCAGAAGTAACTTCCCAGTTTCACAAAGGGCACTTTTAGCAAGTCAGTTTCCGCATACCAAAACCTTTTATCTGATCTAGGGGCTGTCTGAAGGAACCACTGTCTAAGCAATTCTCAGCCATACGAGACTTCCTGGTTTGCTAGGTATGTCGCCGGACTAAGTTATGCTAAGGCTACTTCAAAGCTTAGGTGCCATCACTCCCGGAATTCACGCCAGAAACAACTGCTCTGCAAAAATTCTGCTACAGACCACCCTTCCGGCTGTAGACAGGCAGGAGGCTGGGTTAGGTCTGGTCAGCCCAGTGCGGGTATCTCAGACTCCCTTTCTTCCACAGGGCAAGGACAGAACAGCTTCGTCCCCGTGGGGAGCGTGATGGGAGTTACTTAGGAGAGAAACGCCTAGGCCTTGGGGGACTAGAAGGGCCTGATCTGGACGGTACACAATGAACAGAGTTATACTGGGAGGCCAGATCCTAGGATTCAAGTCCGGGAAACGCGCAGAGGAAACTTTATTAAAAGAGGGCGGAGTCAAAGAAGACTGAACTAGAGCCCAAGAGGGAAAAGGGGCGGGATCCCGGGTGGAGATGCTGCACTCTGGGCCCGCCCCCCTGGGAATCTCAGCCTCTGGCCTGGTCTCGTGACATTGGTCAGAAAGTCACGAGTATAGGCTGAGCCTGCAGCTGCAGTTGCAGTATGGCCTCGGAGAGGGACGTACGTGCACAGCTGCAGCACGCGGGCCAGGATCACCTCTTACGCTTCTGGGCGGACCTGGCTCCAGAGCCTCGAGCCGCGCTGTTAGCCGAGCTCGCCTCCTTGGAGGCGGACGCGCTGCGGGAGCACTGCCAGCGCGCCTCCGCCGCCGGCGCGCTAGTCCCGGGTCCTCTGCCGGACCTGGCGGCGCGCCTGCAGCCCCTGCCCCCAGAACGCGTGGGCAGCGCAATCCGTTGCGACCAAGAGACACGCTTGCGGTGGGAAGAGGAAGGTAGGCAACGCCGAACCGGGCGGGGACTGGGCGAGCGCTGGCCGTTGAGGCCAGAAGAGTTAGTGCCTACGGGGGTCGGGGTAGTGGAGGCGGAGTGGAGGGGACGGACTCAGGAAGTGCTGCGGGGAGTGATTTGCCTTGCAGCTCTTTGCTCCTGCCTTTAGTAGAACGGAAGTCGTGCAGCAGCAGTCTCAGTATGGTTCTCTAAAGTGAAAGAGGGCTTTTCTCTCGCCTCCCCTCCAGGTTTCCGACAGATTGCTCTGAACAAGGTGGCTGTCCTGCTGCTGGCCGGTGGGCAGGGCACTCGCCTGGGTGTCACCTACCCCAAGGGCATGTATCAAGTTGGGCTGCCCAGCCAGAAGACCCTGTACCAACTGCAAGCAGAGCGTATCCGGCGTGTTCAACAGTTGGCTGACCAGCGACTGGGAACCCATTGCACCGTGCCCTGGTTTGTCCTCCGTGCCAGTCTCCCAGAAAGACCCCACTCCTAAATGACCCCACACCAAGACCTTAGACTCAGTTTTAGCACTGCCCTAGACGGAGCCCGGTGCTTGCCCTTGAGCCCCATCTAGACCTGTTCCTGCCACACTTAGCAGACTGAGCTGACTCCCCTGGAAGCAGCTCACTGCTAGGCCGTTTACAGGTACATCATGACCAGTGAGTTTACCCTGGGACCCACAATCAAGTTCTTCAAGGAGCATGACTTCTTCCACCTAGACCCCACTAATGTGGTGCTGTTTGAGCAGCGTATGCTGCCTGCTGTGACCTTTGAGGGCAAGGCCATCCTGGAACGGAAAGACAAAGTTGCCATGGCCCCAGGTATGACCTACACCTTGGACAGGGAAAGGTTGCCCCTCCCGGGCCACAGAGTCAGCTGTGGGTCAGGAGGCCTGACTCCTAGGTAAGATGTACTGGGGCAGGCTATGTGGCCCCAGCCATGTGGCCCTGGCCAGTTTGGAGTCTCGGGCTCTTGGTGGTTTGTGTTCCTGCAGCATTTACTAGACTGAGCTTGATCAAGCCCGAGTCCATGGGTAGCCCATTCCATTCTCCTTTGTAGACGGCAACGGGGGCTTGTACTGTGCACTGGCAGACCATCAGATCCTGGAGGACATGAAGCAGCGGGGTGTGGAGTTTGTGCATGTGTACTGTGTGGACAACATCTTGGTGCGGCTGGCTGACCCAGTCTTCATTGGCTTCTGTGTGCTTCGGGGAGCAGACTGTGGTGCCAAGGTGAGCACCAAGCTTCCCTTTTTCTTGGCACTTGGCTCTGCCTCTTGCTAAATCCCATCCTCCTACTCCCAGCCCTCTGAGTCTATGCCCGGTGGTTGCAGGTGGTGGAGAAAGCGTACCCTGAGGAGCCAGTGGGTGTGGTGTGTCAGGTGGACGGTGTCCCCCAGGTGGTGGAATACAGCGAGATCAGCCCTGAGATTGCTAGGCAGCGTGGTGCTGATGGGAGCTTGCTCTACAACACAGGCAATATCTGCAACCATTTTTTCACCAGAGGCTTCTTGGATATGGTCACCAGGTATATGGCAGCAGGTGGTGGTGTCCCAGACTGAGCTGAATCTAAGAATGCCATAGTAGCTGGAGCTGACTTAGCCTGAGCTGGGCCACTGCTGGGAGTGGCAAGGGGTTGAGTGGAGAGAATTCCTGTGTTACTGTGAGCATGCTCTGTGCGTCTCTATGAGGCTCTAGTCACAGCCCTCTCTTGTGGATGGCCCACCTCTGCCCTGTCATTAGCATGGGCAGCACTGTGGCTGGTGTTTCCTGGCTTTTGGCCCTGGGGAAGCACAGAGAAAGCCTGTGTCCTTCCCAGAGATATAGCTAGGTCCTTGTGCTGCTGCAACTGCTGGGTGTACAGAAGTGAGGACATTCCAAGGTGCCCTGTCTAAGCCATACCCTTTTCTCCTCTTGCTGCCAGGGAGTTTGAGCCCTTGCTGAAGCTTCATGTGGCCGTGAAGAAGGTCCCATACGTGGATGAGGAGGGAAATCTGGTAAAGCCGCTAAGACCGAATGGGATAAAGATGGAGAAGTTTGTGTTTGATGTGTTCCAGTTTGCTAAGTTAGTGGTGGCAGTCACTTATTTTTCTCTTCTTCCCTTTCTCTGTTCTGGGATGAGTTTAGAGGTCCAGCAGGACAGTAGGGAAGTGGCAGCTTGGTGAGAAGTAGGCGGGGTGGGGGAAAGCTCAGGGACTACAGGTCAGTTGTTCTCAGGGAAGTCCAGAGGGTGTCCTTGTCCTGAAAACAAGAGCAGAGGGAGGGAAGATTGGACGTTCTGAAAGGACAATCACACACACACACACACACACAGAGATCAATCTCCATAGTTCTGACCCATGGTCAGGTTTTGGAGTTGCTGGGTGGGTCTGTCCTCTTCCTCTGGACATGTGGCAAGCGAGAGTTGGAGGATAAGGTTTCCTAGTACCTCAGGAAAGTAAAGGTGCTTTTCGTGCCTGCAGGGGCCCTCCTAGATCACCACATCACTGAACTCAGAGAGGTGTGGCCTCCCCTCTCCAGCCACTGGCTGGTGTACAGGGGATGATGAGCCCTTCTTTCCACCAGGAACTTTGTGGCCTTTGAAGTATGTCGGGAGGAGGAGTTCTCCCCTCTGAAGAATGCTGACACAGCTGACAGGGACAACCCCTCCACCTCCAGGCGAGCCTTGCTGGCTCAGCACTACCGCTGGGCTCTGCAGGCCGGAGCCCACTTCCTGGATGTACACGGGGTCCAGCTTCCAGAACAGTCTGGGTGAGGGGCCCAGGTTAGCCTGGGCAGCAGTATTCTCATCCTGGGGCCCTGTTGATGGTGCCACTGTCCCAGCTGGCTTCTGACCCAATGCCACCCAAATGCAGACAGCTATATTCCTAGCCAGTGACCATTGGCCCAGCTTCTTAGTCTCCGGCTCTGCTCAGGGAACCAGGAGGGTAGGTCTCAAATGCTCCCAAACACACTCTCATAAACTTTGAAGATGAGACCTAGGCCTAACCCTCAAGAGACATGGAGAAGTCTCCTCAGGACAGGAAAGGAAAAGGACCTTTGGGTGTCTGTCTCCCCTGTTGTCATTCTGGAGCTGCAGGTGGGCCTGCCTGTTTGAGCTCTAGGCAGGGTCCCTGGGTAATGATTTCTTTAGCTAGGCCAGAGCCTGGCAAATGGCCATGGGTTTAGGCTGTGCTGAGGGAACAATTTGTGGTGGAGGTATACTGGTGCCTGGCATTCATGCTAGGCAGGTACTAGTTCCTGTCCTGAGGGAGCTGGGAGGATCCCCGCATTCACTTGAGAGGCAGGTGCTGACTGTTGCTTTCTCCTAGCTTGCTCCCAAATGGAGACCCTCCAGCTGTCTGTGAGATATCGCCCTTGGTGTCTTACTCTGGAGAGGTGAGCATGTAGTTCCCATTCAGGATTTCATGAAGTTTGGTTTGTGTGAACCAGAAGAAAATGGGAGAAGCTAGCACTGGGGTAGAAGATTACCTACAGTTCAGTTGGCCAGTGAACTTTTGTTCAAAAGTGTGAACTTTTGGGATGTGGTGGACTGAGGGATCTGGGGGGCCTTTGGGAGTCTTAGAGGGGATGGGATACAGGAAGGAATCAAGGTCGAGACCAGGACTTTGGGGAATCTTCCTGAGGGAGAGACACTAGCCCTGTGCTATCCCTCCCTGACACGACAACACTGGAGTGCTGTTTCAGAGAAAAGTGCACACTTAACCACTGTAAGCCCTTGTTTATAGGGGTTGGAAATGTACCTGCAAGGCAGAAAACTCCAGTCTCCATTCATTCTGGATGAGGACCAAGCCATGCTGCTGCAGCCACAGGAGTGCTAACCTGCTTGTTCCCGGGCTCTCTGGCCGTGGGGTTCTATAGGGTGGTGATACAGCTCTGAGTGGGGTTCTGAGTGGATATGCTAGCCTGCAGGACGCCAAAGCAAGTGTGCTAGTTGACTTTGAAAGGTTGGGACCTCTTGGAGTTCCCCCCAACCCCCCCGTGGACTCTGGTTGTTTGTGTGTGTGGTTTTTGTTTGTTTTGTTTTTGCCTCCTTGCTGGCTCTGGGGCTTGGCTGAGAGGCAGGGGCTTAAGTTTGGAAAACGGGGCCAGAAGAGGCTTCAGGGTCGGGGCAGGGGGTTGTCTAAGAAGTCACGTGAGATGCCTTTCTAGCATGTGCCCTCCCAGTGCACAGGCCAGCCTCATGCTCAGCAGACAGTGAGCTGTGTCTTATGGGGGTGTAGACAGCAGTACCCCTAGACAGCAGAATCCTAACTGGAGTAAGGCTGAGCATGACAGGATCAGAAGCCTGATGCCAGTGGTTAAGACTGGGCTGAAGAACTCTGATCCGAATACCTGAGATGAAAGATGAAGTCTCCTGCCTTCCTAGACCTCTCCCACAGCCTGAGTCTCCTAGTCATACCTGCAAGTGGGCCTGGCTTCTGTGTCCTGAGTCATGTTCTCCAAGAATGAGAGATCACACTGTTGCCTTCTGCAACTGATTTTGACCCAGACAGGAGCACACCTCATTTTGGTAAGTTTCTTTTCCCAGAGCTTCGAGGGGAAGCTCTGGGATGGAGATGTAGCTGCCTGTGTAAAGTAGTGCTTGGCTGTGCTGCCCAGCCTTGTTCTCGCACTGACTGTACCTCCTCTAATTCACGGCTGTTTTCCCATGCAACAAAATGACGACACCGGGCTTTCCCCTGTAATGTAATAGTGGTCAGGACAGGCAGCCTGCTCTGCAGCCACCTACCCCAAGATGTACGGGCTCCTCTCGTTCCCATTGGCCTTCCCAGAGGGTCAGTGGGAGGAGTGCATTCACCTTTTGGTGTTGAAGCAGAGGGAAGATCAGGCCTGCAACCGCCATTGTTGGACCAGCATGTAGAAGTCAAGCTGAGGTTTTGCTGGGCTCTTGTGGTCGTCTTGCTGTAGACCTCAGAAGCAAATGGTGTATCTTGGCACCTTCTCTTATTGTTCCACAGGCAAGCCAGGGCCCCTGGGGCAGGCGAGATCAAACGGATGGAGATAAAACCCCTAGTCTCCTCTTGAGTAAGCAGTCAGTTGAGTAGATTCTGGAAAGGACTAAAAAATTTCAAAGAAACCTCCATGTTCTCCACCCTTTTCCTTGGTGATTGTATCTTACACGATACCAGACTGGGGGTGACAGAGGTGTGGTGTTTCAAGATATATGAATGTATTAGCGTACCCCGCATTCAATCGGGATGAATAATTGTCCCCTCAGCATTGAGCTCTCCTTTAGGCTACCTCTCCACAGTCACACCCCACCATTCCTAGCCTGTATTATCCTAAAAAGACTACTGACTTTTAGAAGAGTGGACATTTTTATTTTCACAGGTTGGACATTTGGAATAAACCCAGGCTGCAGGGGTTGGTGGGCAGGGTCATGTGCATCTCAGGCTGGCCTTGAATTAGCTACACAGCAAGGCTGACCTTAGACCTCTGAACATCCTGACAAGGTGCTGGGTTTATGGGGTGGTGGGAGTCGAGGCCAGGGCTTCATGTGCATGGTAGGCCAGAGCTCCAGCCTCAGATGCAGTTTCTCATGGCATACAGAGGTGGGAATGGGTGGATACAGGGGACAGGCCTTTGGGAACAGGAAGCTAAGAAACCCTTCATGCTTCCACTCAGCTCTTCATCAGGGGTTCAGGGAAACCCAAGACATAGGACACTCCAGGAAAACCTCTGTACCAAACCTATGGCTGGCACTCCCCTTTTTGATAGGTTCCTAATTTTTCAGTGACTGTAGAAAGCATCACCTGAGGGCTGGGACCAGTATGTGTGGGAAGATAGCCAGTAGGACACTAAATGTGACGACGGGGGTGGGGGGGGGTGGGGTGAGGGGGAGACCTGAGACCAATAGGGTTTTCATATTCAGAGAAACCAAAGGCCAAGTAGGCTTGCCATAATGGGGCCCTTCAGGTACCCAGAGATGCACAGCCAGGTTTCACATTGTAAATATATAGTTGAAAACTGGGTGTGGAGGCACAGCCTTTAAATCACAGTCCTAGGGAGGCAGAGGCAGGCAGATTTCTTGAGTTTGAGGCCAACCTGGGAGTGCCAGGTCAGACAGTTACATAGTGAGATCCCGTCTCAAAAACAAACAAGCCATGTAGTCGGACCAGAAGCGAACATGAGCCAGGACATCCTTACTGCATAGTGCTGCTTTGCAGGGTTCAGCATTGGCTTGGAACCATGTGTGAAGCAAACCTAAATGGTTTGTTTTAGAACATAGATCCTGGCCGGGCGGTGGTGGCGCATGCCTTTAATCCCAGCACTTGGGAGGCAGAGACAGGCGGATTTCTGAGTTCGAGGCCAGCCTGGTCTACAGAGAAACCCTGTCTTGAAAAACCAAAAAGAAAAAAAAAAAGATAGAACATAGATCCTAAGTCCGTGGGGCCTCGAGTGAACTTCCCTGTTACGTCCCTTACCCACAAGGGTTTCAGGAAGGGCCTAGCAGTGGCCTTAAGTGTCTAGCCATATTCATCTTATGGGGAAGCAGGCTGGGCCTGTTCTGGCTTCCTCTGTGTAGAAGACAGCAGTCTTCATACTGAGCCTTACATGGATTCACCCCATTTTATACAGTAGAAGCTGCTGTATGTGTATCTCAAGTACCCATCAAACTCATCACCTGTCAGAAGCTCAGCCCAGAAAAATAATCGGAGCTAAGAACGTTGCTTCCACCTGGCCTGCTGTGTGGGCCTGCTCTCTACATCTGTCCTTCCTGCAGCTTTGAACCCTGAAGCCTCTTTAACCTTTCTTAGGCATTCTGTGACTGACATCATTGTATGACACAAAGTATGTAATCTGAGTTGTTGCTGTTAGTAATTGAGGTTGGAATGTAATAAAGGAACCCATGTTTGCTAGTGGTCATGATTACCAAGCAAAATCAAAAGTGCTCAGTGAATTATAGGCAGCGAAATCACAGTAGCTTGTGAATTTATGGAAAGACATAGCATGGAGGTCTGTGTTACTGGCTTGGCTTGTACTTGATCGCTGCTGTGATCAGCCGATTCTATTCATTAGAAAAGGAATCTAGCAAGCCTGGTGTGATAGCCAGGCATTTGATCCCCACAGAAAAGCAACCATAGAACTTAGAGCAGGGGTGGATAGTTAGGAAGGAGGACAGGACCCAATACAATTTCTTTCTTTCTCTCTTTCTTTCTTTCTTTCTTTCTTTCTTTCTTTCTTTCTTTCTTTCTTTCTTTCCTTCTTTCTTTTTGGTTTTTTGAGACAGGGTTTCTCTGTGTAGTTCTGGCTGTCCTGGAACTCACTCTGTAGACCAGGCTGGCCTCGAACTCAGAAATCCACCTGCCTCTGCCTCCCAAGTGCTGGGATTAAAGGTGGGCACCACCACCGCCCAGCCCAATACAATTTCTAAATCTTTAGGGGTCATATGATCACCAGATGGTAAGTATCAGTCAAGACAATTATGGCAGTAGTGAGTGGTGACACCTGGATCTACACAAGTGCACTATTTGGAAACATGACAGCATGTGATAGTGCTAGCCTGGCTAAACACTGGACTGTATAAACCATCAGCATTTCAGAGGGCTTAACAGTGGAGCAGCGTGAGGAAGTAGAACTGGTAAAAGATCCTGTCCACACCTGCAGGAAGCAAACTGCATGCAGTGGTCATGATTACCAAGTAAGCTCAAGAGTGCCCAGTCTTGCCTATAATCCCAGCACTTGGAAGAGGCAAGAGGGCTATGAGTCTGAAGCCAGCCTGGGGTACTAGGAAGACTCTGTCCTAAATACACAAAAATTTCATAATAGTGCAGATTTGTGCCATCTGATCATGAACCAAGTGGTCTACACAATTTCGTTTCAGTTATAGTCTATAAAACTGCATTACTTCGAGGCCAGCCTGGTCTATAGAGTTCCAGGACAGCCCGGGCTATACAGAGAAACCCTGTCTCGAAAAACAAAACAAAAAAAATGGAATTTCTATGAACCTAATCAATATACATATAAAAAGTCTATTTTGTTGTTGAGATAGGGTCTCTGAATGGAGCCCTGGCTGGCCAGAGACTTCACTGTCTGCAAACTCGTACAGAGGCACCTGCCTTTCCTGAGTGCTGGAATCAAAGGGTGTATCACCACACTTGCCTCTTCACATTTATTTGAGAAATACCTTTGACCGACTTACGGGTCATTAAGACATACAGGATTTCTATCTGGAAAAGGGCCCAAGAGATCCAGTACAACTAGTGATGTGATACCTTTGCTCACTAGGTAAAACTGAGCCCCAGGAAAGGAAGAGGTCCAAGTGGTCGTCAGAAAATTTGTTACCTTGATAGGATACACAGCAGTGACACTGGCTTCAGTGTCAAGCAGGGATTCTCACATAAGACATACTTGCCATAATTAATTCTGAGAGAGCAGAATATATCCTTGCCAAAGCAAGGTCTGTGTGGTCCTAGCACTTCCTAGTGAAGAACACCAGCCTCAAGCCTCTCGGACAATATGGACGTCGTTGGGCAAGGTGCTCACTGCACAAGATGCAAAACTCACTACAGTCAAAATCCATGACTGAAAAAAATTACAGACTCGTAAGCAGTGATGAGTGGCAAACCCCATGGTTATAAGATAATTATAAGGTGAATGGCAAAGACCTAAGGTCACACCAATATTGGAAACAATTACAAGACCTCTACCTATCCCCTAAAATAACATCAAAGTAACAGATACCCGTATATCCAAAGGATAATTTAGGAACAACGAACTACAACAACCATCTGCAATATAGCTTGGTAGAAGAGTGCTTGTCTAGGCTTAAGCCTCTGCACTTTGCCAGTGTGGTAGTACATGCATGTAATTCCAGGATATGTGAGGCACAGACAGGACTGCTGCAAGTTCAGGTCAGCCTGCTCTATATAGAAATACCTGATATAAATAAATCGGTGGTTAAGAGCTTTGGCAGCTTTTCCAGAGTACCTAGGTTCAAATCCCAGCCCCACAGGTGGCTCACAACCACCTAACACTACAGATCTAATTAAGCACCCACTTCCGACCTCCGTGAGCAGTGCATAGACATGGTGCACAGACAGACTTAGACACAGGTAAAACAGCCATTTCATAAAGTAAGACATTTCCAAAGTTAAAAATGCCCAAGTAGATGTGCACTCGTGAGAAGGGAGAGGGAAAGGTGCCTAACTCAGACACTGATAGCTGAATACACCTGTCCTCTTTAAACTCATGGAGGGAGAGTTGGCTCAGACTTGCTGCTTTTGCAGAGGACCCTGGTTTAATTCCTAGTGTCCATATGGTAGTTAACTGCAGTTCCAGAGGTTTCAAAACCCTTCTCTGGACCCCAAGGAAACCAAATATGTATGTGGTAATACATACATGAAGGCAAAACACATAAAATAAATGACTAATTCCTTTAAAAAAGGAAGAGGATGACTTACAGAAAATTCCCAAGATACCGAACCCTAAAAAAAAAAAAAGGAGAAATGCGTGATAACAAAGAGCTGTGTGTAATGCCACACAGCAAAATGCCATTTCTGCATTCAAAGGACATATGGGAGTGGGCTCTGCATAAACAGATGACAGGCAGGGGCCATGAAGTAACATGGCGTGAACTTCAAAAGGAGATTCAAGGCTAGGAAGAGTGTGAAGTTCCCTGACTTTTTAAATGCAGAATCCCAGCAGATACACAAGCTGCAGGTATGTCTTACTGGGCAACACAACAATGAAACCCTTCAAAATATGCAATAACAAATCTAGACAGCTACACAGCATTAGGAGTTCCCTAATCTGTGGCACAGCATTCCACAGCTCTAGGTTGTGTGTCCCACTGAACTGTGGCCATGCTGGATGGACATATTCCACCCATGGCCAGGTCAGACCAAGTCACCAACTTCTGTGGATGTCTTTTCTCTTTCAGACCTGGGACTGGGTGTCAGAGAGAAAACTGGTTCTTCTCTCTGCACGCTCCATGCCAATGAGGTGGAGGGCAGCTTCCAACAAAAGCCCTGCCCCTCACCCCCCCACCCTTCTGTTTGGGCTGTGGGCATAGTACCAGCAGTGAGGAGAACAGAGCAGCTCAGAGATTCCCAGATACAACTCAGATAAGTCCAGTGTCCTTTCTCAGAGACACTGTCCCTCTGCAGCAACCCCCTACCTGCCCAAGGGCACTGTCTGAGGGCAGACAGAAATGTTCTAGTTTTCCTGGCTCTGTAATTATGAGCCTGACTGGGAGCAGAGCTGTCATTTTGGCCGAGTACATGATGGTGATGCTCCAGCCGTTTTCAGTGCCCAGGGCTGAGTGAGCTCTAGCAGCCTGTGGAATATGTGGGGCCTGCAACTTCTAGGGACTTCAACATCCTGCAGCATCCTTGTGTGGGAGGACCCTCCCTTCCATCATCTTGCACTCAGCAGCTGGACACTTGGGAGACCATATGGTCTTGATGAGCCTTAGCCCTCTCTCTGCTTCCTGGGACTCCACAGTAACCATCTCTGTGGAAACAAATAGGAGCCCAGAAATTTAGATCGAAGAACCCGGAAGCTGAAGAGGAAGAGTAGGCTGGTCCTCCAATTAGAATCCAGTCACAGTAGGACAACCCCGCCAGGCTGTCACACGTGATGTTGCCCCGCCCAGTGTGTCTGTCATGTGACCAGGGTCACATGACTGCCAGCGCCAGGCTCAGAATCAGGCATGAGCTTCCAGCGATGTGTCCCTGTGGACCATAGGGTCCCTTCCTGGGTCTTGATCCTGCTACTGATACTGGGACTGTGCAACCTCCAGGCCAGAGGTGAGTGCAGACCCTCCTGACCCTCCTGGATCCCTGAGGATCCCTTCCTGAGCCTCTGCACCTCCCCTCAGCCGACAGAGTTCTAGACCCTGACTTTCGTGAGAATTATTTTGAGCAATACATGGACCATTTCAACTTTGAGAGTTTCGGCAACAAAACCTTTGGCCAGCGGTTCCTGGTGTCAGGTGAGTGCTGGCCCCACAGCATGATCCCTAATCTGCTTATCCCTGGACTTATGAAAACCCATATACTTCCCATAGATAAGTTCTGGAAGATGGGCGAGGGGCCCATTTTCTTCTACACTGGGAATGAGGGGGATATCTGGTCCTTTGCTAACAACTCTGGCTTCATGGTGGAACTGGCAGTCCAGCAGAAGGCCCTGCTTATCTTTGCTGAGCACGTAGGTACCTGGACAGTTAGTTCTTGGCAGTCCCTGAGTTGAGGGAGGTGGGGAGCACAGAAGCAGTGGTTAGCCATCCCTTCCTGCTTCTTGCAGCGGTATTATGGGAAATCGCTTCCGTTCGGTGTGCAGTCCACACAGCGGGGATATACACAGCTGCTGACTGTGGAGCAGGCGCTGGCCGACTTTGCTGTGCTGCTCCAGGCCCTGCGGCAGGATCTTGGGGTCCAGGATGCCCCCACTATAGCCTTTGGAGGGAGGTGGGTCCTTGATCTCCTTTCAGGACAGATCTGTCCCCACAGGAGATTACCTAGAGTCCTACTCTTGCCCCACTGTAACGGCTCCACCCTGTTGTACCTCGTGACACCCTATACAAGGAGGGCCAAAGAGATGTCTCTTACATTCTCTACGTCCTCTGCCTAGCCCCATACATCGAAGCTTTACCTCTTCCTGGAAGCCCTTCTTGAGTGGATCTCATAGGCAGTGTATGCTATGTCGCTCACACTAGTGGGACACTTCCTTCTGATTTTGTCTCAGCAATGTCTTTGCTGGGCGAGGGCAGGGCACCCACAGGTGCCTTTTCCCAGTGAAGGCTGTATCTGCCTTGGGCCTGGGATCAGAATGTGTGGGTCTGACAATTTCAGGTCCTTTTTTTCCCACACTTGGGAAAGAGTAGCCTAGGCACCTCAGCCTGGAGGACAGTGAGGCTGCTGGCCCTGAGTCTCAGGCAGCTCCCCATAACCATAATCCTGTTCCCTGTCTCCCAGTTATGGGGGGATGCTGAGTGCCTACATGAGGATGAAGTACCCCCACCTGGTGGCTGGGGCACTGGCAGCCAGCGCTCCTGTTGTAGCTGTTGCAGGCCTCGGCAAGTCCTACCAATTTTTCCGAGATGTCACAGCGGTGAGTGAGGGGACTTAGGTAACCCAGACCAGTGCAGGAATGGCAGCAGCAGCAATCTTGGTCTCTTCTCCAGGACTTTTATGGCCAGAGTCCCAAGTGCGCCCAGGCTGTGCGAGATGCCTTCCAGCAAATCAAAGACTTGTTCCTCCAGGGAGGTGAGGAAGTCCTTCCTTACCTATTGCCACTTTGAGCGTTCATCCTTGCCCTTCACATTTGCCAGCAGTTTCCTCAGCCTTTTCTTCTGGCCTCTCTCTTCCCAGCCTATGACACCATCAGCCAGACTTTTGGTACCTGCCAATCAATTTCCAGCCCAAAAGACCTGACTCAGCTCTTTGGATTTTCCCGGAATGCATTTACTGTGCTCGCCATGATGGACTACCCATACCCTACTGACTTTCTAGGGCCCCTTCCTGCCAACCCTGTCAAGGTGAGGTGACTCTCCCTGGGTGCAGGACCCAGTGCTAGCCTGGTCCAAGAGCCTTGTAGCTACCTGCTTTTATGCCATCAGACACTATTCTGCTGTTGTATAGACTAGCAGCCCTGAACCACACTCTGTGAAAGGAGCCTCTGCTGAGATATTCTGCTGCCCTTCTCTAGGTGGGCTGTGAACGGCTGTTGAGTGAGGGCCAGAGGATCATGGGTCTACGGGCACTGGCAGGTGGGTCTACTTCTTGGCCTTCATTGGGTAAGAGTGGCAACTCTTAACAGTGACACAGGGCTGAGTAAGGAAAGGACCCATATCCCTGAACTGGGGCTTGGCCTGGTAGGCTATTTGAGATGTAGTATGGGACTCAGTACAGCTTTTGATATGACAGACCTGTGTTTTAGGAACTGGACATATGCTGAAGTGAGTAGCATGACTTCCCAGCCATCCGAGGAATGGGCATAGCTACCCCTGAGGATTGCTATGGGGCCTTTGGAGTCCCTAGCCACTAAGCTCTGTATGCCTGTTCTGCCCTGTTGTGGGGCAGGCTACTAGGGGTAAGGTAGTGCCCCTGGGCTGTTGAAATAGCCAGGCCAGCTAGTGGCACATGCTCCAGACTCCAAGTGCTTACTTCACTGTGCCATATGTATGTTAGCCTTCCTTCCAAGGTGGGTGGGGAGTGGCCTGAGCATGTACTAGCTGGCTGGCTCCTGGTCCCAGCGCTAATCCTATCCAGGGCTGGTCTACAACTCCTCTGGCTCGGAACCCTGTTATGACATCTACCGGTTGTACCAAAGCTGTGCTGACCCCACTGGCTGTGGCACTGGCTCTGATGCCAGGGCCTGGGACTACCAGGTTTGTGGACATAGAGGAGCTAAACTGGCAGGCATAGGGGTTGGGTGTGTGGCTTGCCTGTCTGACTTATTTCACTGTGGGGTACCTGTAGGCTTGTACGGAGATCAATCTGACCTTTGACAGCAACAATGTGACAGACATGTTTCCTGAAATCCCCTTCTCTGATGAACTCCGCCAGCAATACTGCCTGGATACATGGAGCGTGTGGCCCCGGCCAAACTGGCTGCAGACCAGCTTCTGGGGTGGCGGTAAAGGGCTGGGTTGATTGGGAAGGATCCTGTCCTCTGTCCTGAGCTGGTTCTACAGTGCCCAAATGCAGCTCACAGCTTTAAAACTCATACTGGATTCCTTACCACCACTTGCTGTGTTCCTTTTAGACCTTAAAGCAGCCAGCAATATCATTTTCTCCAACGGTGACCTAGACCCCTGGGCAGGGGGTGGGGTAAGTGCAGGCCTGGCAGCTGCCAGCCCCATGTAGGTATTCTTGCCAATGCTTGGACTGTGTTGCCAGGCTCCTCATAGAACCTTGCCTTTGCAGATTCACACTCTGGTTCATCTGGCCATTGTTGCTTCAGTCCTCATCGCCTCTTCTCTTTTGGGTTGCTTTTTTCCCCTCATCATTTAACGTAGTCTAACATCTGGCCCACCACTTCCACCTTTCCTTTCCAATGGAGCTATTTGAGGCTATAAGCTCATTATTGCTTCAGTTGCATCCCAAAGACCGTACTGGCATCCACGTCAGGATGCAAGGGTGGGAGAGAGCTTGCCTACCCGTGGCTTAAAGCACAGGCCACATGCCTCATTCTTCCAACAGATCCAGAACAACCTGAGTACATCAGTCATTGCTGTCACCATCCACGGGGGAGCACATCACCTAGACCTCAGGTGCAGTGTAGTGGAGTCCACCTCTGGGCCAGTGTTGGGTTGTGAGTTAGATGGGCATGAAGCTCACCCTGTATGCTTGCCACATGAGTGTCCCCATTCCTTATCTGCTTCTTAGAGCATCTAACTCAGAAGACCCCCCATCTGTCGTGGAGGTGCGTAAGCTGGAAGCTACCCTCATTCGTGAATGGGTAGAAGCAGCCAGACTAAGGCAACCAGCAACGCCACGGTGGCCTGGGCCTAAGAAGCAGCACCCTACGCCGGGCGGTGGTGGCGCACGCCTTTAATCCCAGCACTCGGGAGGCAGAGGCAGGCGGATTTCTGAGTTCGAGGCCAGCCTGGTCTACAGAGTGAGTTCCAGGACAGCCCGGGCTATACAGAGAAACCCTGTCTCGAAAAACCAAAAAAAAGAAAAAAAAAAAAAAAAGAAGCAGCACCCTTCCAGCTAAGATGCAGCAAAACCCACAGATCCCTTGTTTTATGTGAACAGTTGTGGCATGACAGTTTGCCTTACATCTTATAGACTGTCCAGATCCATGGTGGTTTGTCTAAGTTGGATTTCAAGCAAGGCGCTGGTGGTGGATAGACAAAACCGAATAAACATATGTTGATGTGTCCTTGTCTAGTAGGATTCATGTGTGGAGGGGTGAGATACTTGGAGATATGTTCTGTACAAAGTAATACACTGTACACAGCCTGCTGAGACCAGTTAGACATTTAATTAAGCAGAGACTCCAGCTCTCAGGTTTCCTGCTTCAGAGGAGGGAGGGAGGGAGGGAGGGAGGGAGGGAGGTCTGTCTCGACTGGACATCAGCCTCCCCTCCTAGGACCATCGCCATGCTGTCTGCTTTAACATGGCACTCAGCTTTGTGGACATCTACTCAGTTATTCTGATCCACAGTGACAGTTGCTGTCCCTTTGACACCAACCATATCTCCCAGAATACATCTGGGAGAGGAAGGCAGGAGATGGAGAATACACTTCTCAATTGCTTAGGCCTCGACCACAGCCTGAACCTGTCCACTCACAAGCCTATGGGGCTCCTGGCACAGGAGGCCAGCACAGGGAGAAGGGAACATCAATGGGAAGGGCCACAACTGATGGGGGGCTGGGGGCACAGCTTCTAGCCATGAAGACGAGACCTAAGGATATACTACCAGCCAGGTCTTTCTTTGTAGTCACCTTTGGTGTTAGAACTGGCTAGGAGTACAAGTGTTTGACAGGAAATCCCCAGAGCAACTACTGTACCTCAGAGGCACAGGATGGCTGCCACTGAGATGCTCTGAGCTGCAGATGAGGAGTTAGCATGTCAAATCTCCAGATCTTGGGGTGTACAGGGAAAACAGGCCCAGAGCCTTGAGGTCCTTTAGGTTCTGTCCAGTTTGCCCTGTGCTGTGCTACATGGAATTAGATAGGAGACTCTTGGTCAAGGCCCAGGAACAGTCTAGTAACAACTCATCAGAGACAACCTATTCCATGGGTTCAGATACCAAGGCACAAACTCCCATCCATCTTCCAGCCAGCAGCAGCATGTCATCCTCACAGATCATTCTGAGACCGCACAACCGAACATCCTGGCCTATTTGTATAACGGCCCCAAAGCCTGCCCTTCCCAGTTCTTCCTACCTTAAGTGGACAGAGCTCTGACTTTAGGGGGTAGTTACTGAGATGTTATCTAGAGAACTTGCTGTCCCCGTTAAGGTCTGTCTAGACAAACACCACCCCTTCCTCCCTCTCCACAAGACCCATTACAGTGGGACCAAGTCCACATTCTTCTCAGCTGAAAAATCACATTATACCAGGGTATCCTGGGAATAAGACAAATTTACTGTTCCATCCCCTGCCAGCCCAGTAGGGTAGCCACGAGGATCCCTGAGTCCAACCCGTAAACACTAGAGCCACAAGGACCCTCAAGGTCACACTGGCCCAGTGGACCTGTGGGTCAATCAGGAGTCAGGGCCTTCACAGGCCATCGGGCCAAGCCCAGCATGTCACTGGCTTGGGCTATCAGTCTGAACTCAATACAGGCACTGGATTCCTGGGTGGTCCCAGGCAGTGATAAGAAGTCTTGGGACTACCATGGGGCTGCCGGCAGCCAGCCAACAGGGTCATTCAGGCATGGGAATCGGGAGCCATATGAGGTTTCAAGGAAGTCAAAGGCTTGGTAGACTTGCCAGCCTAAATCCCAGAACCCATACCTGCTGGTCTGACTCTTGCCCCTCCCACCACCTTCATGAAAAGCTGAAACGGCAGGGACCTACACCTGGGCAGGAGCATCACACCTGACGGCTGCCCAAAACTATGTGGGCCCTGTGAAGGTCACAGACCCAGCAGGACCTCCTTGGCCTCCAATAGTGCCCAGGCCAGGTGCTGTCCTCCTAGGCAGGAGCCCAGATGGGTAGAGGGTGGGCTTCTGTGTTGAACACACAGGTGTCCAGACTGAGCAGCTCCAGGTCGTCAGAAAACAGCAGGTAGAGGTACTTCAGCGTCTCGCCCACAAAGAAGCTCTCCATCTTGTCCCTGGGCTCAGGCTTGTGGGGATTCTGGACGTTGTTGATAGAAGAATAGCCACCTGAGGGGACCTGCATTACAGTAAAGCCTCGATGACACAGGTTGAACCAAACCTTGGGAAGAACCACTAGCTAGATTTGTCACTCCGGCGACTTGTTCGACCCCAAATATATGGCCCCAGGGTAGGTTCCAGCCTAGCAACTCCCTAGGTAACAGCCAAGGTCAACCACAGTTCTACAGAGGACCTTGTAAAATGCCACCAACCCGAGTGGCCAAAAAAATTACCTCCAAAAGGATACAGCTACAGGACATATCCAAAGTCTAGCTTGTTATGCACAACCCAGGGCAGACACAGGCAAGACACTGGAGCTGTCGAGGTCTGGAGCAAAGAGCTAGGTGCCACACTTAGCTCTATAACCTTTTCTGACCACTTCACAGTAAGAGAGGGCAAGGTGGCCGGGCTGTGGTGGCGCACGCCTTTAATCCCAGCACTTGGGAGGCAGAGACAGGTGGATTTCTGAGTTCGAGGCCAGTCTGGTCTACAGAGTGAGTTCCAGGACAGCCAGGGCTACACAGAGAAACCCTGTCTCGAAAAACCAAAAAAAAAAAAAAAAAAAGAGGGCACGGTGGCTATGGACCCCAGCTGGGGAGGGGTGTGTCTGAGGTCAGTACTCTGGCTCACTACGAGTGTTTCATAAGCCATGGTATAACAGGGCAAGAGAAAAAGACGCTTCTCAGAAAAGCCTGGGTCCTGAGAGTGAGCCCGGAAACATTGGGCATCTAAGCCTGTAAAAACAACAGGGCCCCAATGCCACCAGATGCCACCAAGTTCAGCAGGATGACTACATTATCAAGGTCACACTCAACTAAGGAGCAGCCAACTGGAGGCCTCAGAAAACTGACGCTTCCCAGTCTGTGCCACAGCAGTCTCGAGGGTAGGTCCAGCTAGAGCTTTGCAGGAACCGAGCTGTGTCTGTCACCAGCCAAGACCACAGAGAGGCACCTAACAGCTCACCCGTGTGTACTTATTGAAGCTCTGCAGGATTTCCCAGCCCCAGTCCTGGTACTTGCGGTCCTTTGTGACACGGTACAGATAGAATAGGCTTTCCACGGTCTCTGGCCGCAGCAGGTTGTGCCTGTCAGCTGGCTAGGGGCAGAGCAAGAGGCTTAGGGAGTATCTACCCCTGCTGGCATAGCCCCTGCCCAAGTCCAGCCCACGCCCAGAGTTGGACCTGGCTCCACCCTTTATGCACTCACCTTGACCTCCACATCTTTATGATCTGCCCGAGGGTACATGTTGAAATGTGCAATCTCAGGGCTCAGACCTGTCTCCATCTGCTGGTTCATCTGGTAGCAGGTCTCCATGAGTGCCCGAGCCAGATCCATGTGGTCAGCTGGCAGGCCATGGTGAACGCCCAAAGCCAGTGTCCCTGGCAGGAAGCACACCAAGTGGTCCTGGAATCAAAGTACCTCCTCACATTTGGGCCTAGGCCCATGCTGCTTGGCTGGTATCAAGATTAGTCACCCTAACCAGAGACAAGCAGCCGCAGGACAGTGCAGCTCAGTGGCACTTGTCACATGCAGACTCAGGTCCAAGCAACGCACTCTGTGCTCTAGAGTCTAGGGAAAACTACAGTGCAGGTTCTTACTGGGGGGCATACTGACCCAGCTTTTTGGATCCCCTCAACCTGCCTACAAACACCTTCAGAGATCTGTGCACTTCAGGAAGCACAGAGAGGACCACAAGGAAGAGCTGCACCTGGGAGAGCCCATGTCTGCTACTGCAGGTTATGTTGGGCCTCTGCTTGGGGCTGTCACGAGAATAGGTCAAGCCAGGCAGCAAAGGTCAACCTATGGCCATGCACATAGGTGATGACGAGATTCCCTTGTTACTACAAACAAAAGCTAAGATCTTCAAAGTCACAGACAAAGCAGCAGATTCCCAAAGGTTCTGTCAGTCCACACAACTTACCATCTTCGCACTGAAACGGCCGTGAGCAAGTTCTCCCACGAAGGTGAGCTTTTTGGGCTGAGACTTCCGAAGCAGATGTGCTTTTATCCCCTCAATGGCTTTAACATAGTCTTCCAGCAACCTGTGAATAGCACAAATCAACTTACTCTGAGCTCTGTCACGGTACTGTCTTCCTCAGACCTATGGGACCAAGAGCTTCACTATGCTTGACCCACAGATGAGCGCTACAGACCTGGCCCTGCTCAGGAAGCAACAGGCCCTTGAGCACCTGCCAACTTAAAAATCGATACAAGGCGGGCTGTGCTGACTGAATGGCCCCCACCATCTAGGAAGTGAGTTCCTGTCGAGGAGCCAAACCATCTGCATGACTACTGCTTCTAGCCAAGGGTGGGGACAGAAACTGGGGGCTCTGCATCAAGGCAGTGGTCAGGCCTCACTGTGTCTCCTTCTTGCCACCCTGGATCCACTGTTTCAGCAGATATTCGTAGTAGCTGTCGGCCCTGGCACCCAAGGTGAACACTCTCGGGTGGGTGAAGAGGCCGCTGTTCGTGTTGATGAACATAGGCACCAGCCCGTCTTTCTTCCCAGACAGGGAGTGGATGTGCTTTGTCACGTCCTCCACGGCCTCCTGTGGCAGACAAGGGGAAAGCGGGCTTACTCCAGTCAATTCTCCTCACACTTCAGGAAATGGAAGGGAACACATTCTGACCTGTTCCATGAAGCCAGCAATATCCTAGCACCAAAGCCATAGGAAAGCACCCACAGGAAGGAAACTAAACCAGTTTCTTTACCAAAGTGGATGCAGAGATCCTCCACACATGCCAGCAAGGCAAGTTAGCATCCTATTAAGCTGTCATGCCTCATGACTCAAACATAATGACAGTTCAGCACATGAAAATCACTAAATGTCACAGATATCAACAGAATGGTATCTCAATAGACTAAACAGTATCAGATCAACCAATGCATAATAGCTCAGGACTGTGACTCAGGAGAATTGCATCAAGTTCAAGACCAGCCTGGACCACAGACTAAGACCCTGTCTCAGAGAAACATATGAACAAACAAACAAAAACCCCAGAACTGTTAGAAGGAAACCGATTCTTCCCTTTCCTGATAAAAATATTCAACAACAACACACTCAACCAATGAGAAACAAAAAGGAACTACTTCAGGTTTGACTGTGGCTTAGTGGTATCGAGTATGCATGGCCCTTAGATTTGCCAATCTTTAACACAAAAAGACCAAATAAACCAAAAAAGGGGACCATCTCAACATAACAGAGACTGTATGTGAGAAAATCACAGACATATCATAAAGAATAAAATGAGATATTTAGAAATCAATTGCAGAGGTGCAAGACTTCTATAATAATCTATACAGTACTCAGAGAGCGCTGGGTGTGGTGACGACATACATCTTTAACCTCAATCCCAGGACTAAGGGGACAGATATAGAGGCAGGTAGATCGCTGAGTTCAAGACCAGCTTGGTCTATACAGTGAGTTCCAAACTAGTTAGTACTACACAGTGAGACCCTGTTTCAAAACAAAACACCACTGAAGAAAGGTATTAAAACTGATACAAGCTGCTGGGTAGTGGTGGAGTACGCCTTTAATCCCAGCCTTGAAAGGCAAAGGCAAGTGGGATCTCTGAGTTCAAGGCCAGCCTGGTTTATAGAGAGTTTCAGGACATCCAGGGCTACACAGAGAAACCCTGTCTCAAAAACACAAAACAAATAAACAAAAAATTGGTCTAAGTAAATAAAAGCTCTGTGTTCACAGGTTAGAAGTGTTGAGGTATCCAGGCTCCTCAAAGTAACCTACAAAGTCAATGCAATCCCTATCTTCTTGAAACACAAAAAAGCCTAGCCCAAAACGTACATACAATTTTCAAGAAATCTCAAGTCACCAGATCAGTGCCTAGCCCAATCGTCACCAGAAAGACTCCCTCTTGCTGCTAACGGGAACAGATGCAGAGACCCACAGCAAAACATTAGGTGGAAAGAGATCTTCATTGGGTTCAAAGCTCTCCTTGAAACTCTGGAAACATGGTGGAGGAGGAGGAATTGTAGGAGCCACAGAGGTTGGGAACACAGCCCACATAATCAGATAAGCAGGGCTCATAGGGGCTGAGATTGAAGTGGCCATCACGGAGCCTGCATTGGTCTGTGTAAGATACTCTGCATAAATGTTATGGTTCTTAGCTTGGTGTTTTTATGGAACTCCTAACAGAGTAGGGATGTTTCTGACCCTTTCCTGTGCTCTTGGGACCCTGTTCCTTCTAATGGGTTGCCTCACCTGGCCCTGATATGAAGATTTGTATCTAGACTTGTATCTTGTTATGGTATGTTTAATTGATATCCCTGGGAAGTCTGCTCTTTTCTGAAGAGAAACTGAGGAGTGATCTGGCAGAGGGAAGCGGGAATCTGGGGTATGATGGGGAGGAAATTGGGAGGGGTTAAGGGAGGGAAACTGTGGTGTGGATGTATTAAATGAGAGAATAAAGTAAAGAAAAGAAAAGAAAAAAGAGAATGGATAAAGTTAGAAGACTTGCTATCCCTACCCAAAACAAAGTGGGCCAGCCAAGAGGCAACGCAGGGGCAGCTTCAATGCTGGGAGCATGGAGCAAAGGTATGCAGGGTCCTGAGTTTAATTCCTAACACAAAAAGGTGATTGTCAAAAGAACTCAAATAGACCTTTTTCCAGAGCAGTAATACAAGCACATGAAAAGACACTCGTTGTCAGGAACACTAGGGAAATACAGGTCAAATCACAAGGAGATGCTATCTCACACCAGCCATACTGGCTGTTCATAGAAAGTCTGATCCACCAAAAATATGCTGTTGAGGATGAGAACCTGGGATCTTGTTATTACTGACGGGAAAGTAATACTGATGGGTGCTGTCCCAGTGGGAAGCATTATGCTGGTCCTCTGAAAGAGTAAGCACAGAATTACCATGTGACCCAGCAAGGCCAGTTCAAGTGAAGAAGCTCAAGGACTCAAAGTGCATCTCAAACAGCTCTCTGTATGCTACTCAGAGAGCTAAGACCTAGAAGCAACCAAATGTGTACATCAGCAGCAGAGCAGCAAAACCACAGTGAAGTCATTCGTGTGTGGGGTGATTATAGCAGAGGTGATTATAGGAACCCCAACAACTGCAGCAGTACAGAGGAGGCTGCATGGAAGACACCATCAGGCGATGGCAGTGTGGCCTCTACCCACATGAGTCCCTTGTACATACCCCCTCCCAGAAACAGAAGCCTGGAGCTGTCAGGGGCTGGGAAGAGAAGCAGAGTTTTTAACTGGCACAAGTTTGCACTGCACAAGATGAGGAGGGCTATTAATAGATGGTTTGATATAACAAACATATTGAAAAGCAGTAAGGAACAATCAGGTGGCCCAGCAGGTAAAGGCATTTGCCATGTAACCTAGAGACCTGTGCTTACCCTTGAACCCAGTTATAAAAAAGTAGAAAGACAGAACAGAGTCCACCTTAGTTGTCCCCTGACTTACACACACACACCACAACAAGTATAGCCCCATACAAATAATTTTAAATTGTTTAATTAAAAAAAAAAAAGAAATTCACACAGCAAAACAGCATAGCAATTACACTTGTGAAAAGCACTTAGACCCAGGGAAACCATATCTAGCTAGAACCTGCTCTTCCTACCTGAATTTTTTTTTTTAATTTTTTGCCAGAGATTTTATTCTTATTTTATGTGAATAAGTGTTTACCTACATGTATACCACATGCGTGCGTGCCTAGTGCATATGAAGGTCAAAAGAGGGTGTCAGACTCCCTGGAACTGGAGTTATAGAGGTTGTAAGATAGCTATGTATGGTGGGTGACACCTGTAACTCCAGTACCCTGGAGGCAGACAGATGGATTTCCACGGTCTATGTACTGATTGTTTAATCGCGCCAGGGCAATATAGTGAAACTCTGCCTCAAATCCAGCAAACAAACAACAAAGAAGCACAAAACAGAGGGTTGTGAGCCACCATATAGTTTCTGGGTACCGAGTCTGTGTCCTCTCGCAAGAGCAGCAAGTGCTCTTAACCTCTATCCCCTACCTGGAATTTCTTAATCCCAGTAAGACGGGAGAGCTCCCGGAACTCCAACTGAATGCTCGTCACTTCTGCCACCGTGCTGTCTGAAGTCCACTGGGGTGAGTGGGCAAATCCAGTGCCAATGTTCACATCAGAGAATGGAATCTTGGAGGGTGTAGTGAAGGCAGGCATTAGCCGGTTTCCAAAATCTTCCTAGAATAAAAGCACCAGAGATCCAAGTTAGAGTGGTTTTCCACATTTCACCCATCTGCACCCAACCAAGTAGAGAAGCATGGCTTGGTGGCTTTCTAACACCCATTACACAGCAAAACTAGACAACAGCATCAACAGCAACAACGTTCCTATACATCTCAGCAGCAAAACAGTGTGATGGCAGCTCACAACCCAAATTCCACACACCAGGTCACAGGGAGCCTAACCAGGAACACTCACAGCTTTGCTCAGGAAGAGGCTGTCCCCCGACAGGTGGTAGGTACTCAGCAGGCCCCCTAGGATGCGGATAGTACTCTCAAACAGGTTGACATCCACATTCTTCTCAAAGTCTAACTTCTCTGACACCCATTTCCTGGCTTCCTTAAATTCTGTAGAATGAAAAGATTGAGAGGGAAAGAGCAAAGTCCACATCTGTCACTCTGTGGTAGAGCAAAGTGTGGTGGCACACGCCTGTCATCTTAGCACTTGGGAGGCTGAGGCAGGAGGACTGCCAAAAGTTCAAGGCCAGGGGCTACAGAGGACCTTCTGGGATGACACCTAAAGCTATATACTAAGATCCTGTTTTTTACTTGGTTTATTTTTATGTATATGGGTGGTGTCTGTGTGTCTGTGTGTGTGCGTGTGCACAATGTATATACAATGCCTCCAGAGACCGGCAGAAAGCGTCAGAGTCCCTCTGGAAATGAGGTTATAGATGGGTGGTGGGAACCAAATCTGGATTCTCTGGAAGAGCAACCACAAGTATTAAGCCATTTCTTCAGTCCTCTTGTTTTAAATATATTTTGACATTTTATTTTTATTTGACATGTATGGATGTTTTGCCTGTATGAATGTCTGTATACTGTGTGTGTGCATCAGATTCTCCGCAACTGAAGTTATGGATAGTTGTTAGCTGCCCTGTGGGCGCTGGGAACAGAACCTAGTCCTTTGAAAAGCAGCCAGTGCTCTTAAACACTGAGCTAACACTCTATCCCCTAAGACATTGGTTTTTTAGAACCAAAACCAAAAAAATAGTCAGGCATGGTGTAGCATGCCATGGAAGTAGTATCTTCAGCTATACAGCGAGCTCAGGGTCAATCTAGGCTATCTAAGACACGCCTTTAAACAAACAGGGCAGAAGGGATGGTCAGTGAATGAAGGCACTTACTGCCAAAGTCTGACAACCTGGGTTCAGTGCCTTGAATCCACAAGTTGGCCTCTGACCTCTGCATGTGTGCCATAGTACACACAAGTGCCCACATACGTACACACACAAAAGAAAGGAATTTAGCAAACAACTCCAAAACAAAATGCCTTCCAGCAGGAAGGGTCCCCTCCAGGTGCCATGACACAAGCATCACGTGAGTGGCTCACGGAGGCCATCAAGCTGTTCAAGCAATCAAGCAGATTAACCTTGGGGCAGGAGTGGCAGCACGGCAGTTAGAGAGCTGTTCTCGTGGGATGGCTGTCAGCACCATAAGCAGACTCATAACCATGTGTCACTCAGGATTTAGAGGATCTGATGTCTCTGGCTTTGCAAAGGCACCTGTGCTCATATCATGCATACACCTACATGCAGGCACACATGACTACACATGATCAAAAGTAAGTCTTTTAAAAGAATAAAAATTAAAATAAAAACAATTATCAATTTAGAAATTAAGGACCCACACTATCAAATCAAATGGAATCTGAAAAACCTCAGTACAGTATCTTGGAGCTACAAAGCCAGAGCAAGTCCAGCCCTCTATCTGCATCAGAGAAGACTGGCTGAGAGTCCAAGGCCACACTCAGCTCTTCAGGAGGTACCTGACTGCTGCTCTGAGCAAGGGCCTGGATAAGAACAGGCCCTGAGCACAGCAAGCACACATTTTCCTGTATCCAGGACAAGAGAAACCAAAGTCCAATGGAGCAACACTCACAGCCCTCGTGGAGGGACTTTCACATGCTGCTCTGGCTTATGTATCACACATGGAAACTCAGTCTGATCAAAAAAGGAGTCATTACCTTGCTTCAGACCCAAAATCCACATGGTATCCAAGGCATCGATCAGGGTGAGACCCAGGCCAAACCACTCACTGAAAGTTTTGGACACAGGCTTCAGTTCATCATGGCCCCAAGCGAACTTTTGGTAGCCCTTCCAAGCGTGGAGAAAGGCCTCAACCACGCCCTTCTGACGCTCGTTCGGGGGGGCTGGAGAAGAGAAAGCATGGTGGCAGGGCAGCCCCACTCTGGGGCAAGCAAGGCTTCCAAAGTCCCCCTGTGACCCTTCAGTCAATGTAGCAAGATGGACACTGGCCAGATGCACGAGCTACAGTGATTTGGGAAAAGCAGGAGGCCAAAGCACAGGTTAGACCCTCAGTGACACAGTGACAAATAGGCACATCACCTGGAGGCCACACTCAACAGTACTAGGACCTTGGGTCCCTCTCTGTTCAAGAGGAAGAGGGCAGCATTCCTATGGCCAACACTACACTGCAAATAACAGATGTGGAGCCTGGCCACCAATGTCTAATGTGAACTTAGGAGTATGCAGGAACCAGTGATTGGGCAGACTGTGGCAGATACACCCAAGTGTACAATTCTCCAACCAGATGAGCTTCCAGAGTCCCACGGGAACAACATCAGCACTTATGTGGCCTCCTTGAGAGTGCCTTAGCCCCAACTGGGAGCTTTCTTCTCCTAAACTAGGGAGCACATAGCCATCTGTAGGTTGTCACACCACATGCCTCTTCCCAGGAGGTTCTAAGGTTCAATGTACAATGAAAGCTATGCAGACATCTCCTACCTCAAAGATTATATAATAACAGAAGCAGGCCAAGCACACGGAGAATGGGAATGGGCTAGTACACACAGAACACAAGGCCAGGACAAGCACATCTCAGTAAACAGTGCTATGTGGCCCAGAGACCTGTGAGGTCTAGAAATAAGCTAACATCATGGGACACTGTGTCTCTTCTTTCCATTAACAAGACCTTTATTTTTATTGATTCTGGCGGTGGTGCACACCTTTAATCCCAGCAATCGATAGGCAGAGGCAGGAAGACCTGCCTCTACAGAGGGAGGGCAGCCTGGTCTACAACAGATCAAGCTGCAGGACAGCCAGGGCTACAAAGAAAAAAAGCCCTATCATAAAAAAGCCCAAAAAGAATAAAAAATATTTTTATTGACTCTTTATTATTAAAATGTATGACTTTAATTTTGTGTATCTTCTCATGTTCAGGCACAACCTGGCCCAAGAGCAGAATGGCAAAACCAACCTCTCCAATGGGGTATCCTTTCTGGCTGCTCAGTGAAAAGCCACTGATAGTCACAATGCTGTAAGAGGTATGTGGACAGAGCATAGATGCTGAAGAGTGAGCTGCACAGGGGTCAGGCGGGAGGTCATGACCTGGATGTAGAGTGCCCACCCCCAGGGTCTTGGGCACAGGTTCTGGTGAGGCAAGGGGGTGGGAAAACTCACCTGGCTCTTTCCATATCTTGGATCCCAAAACCAAAGGTTTGATGGAGGCTTCAGCTCTTTTGGAAGGAAGTTCAGTGGCCTGTTCAGGCTCAATCACTGCTCCCCGCCAGCTTGAGTAAAGAGGGGAAGGCAGTCAGATCAACCCTCCAAACCCACACTATGTCTAGCACAAGGCCTGCCCCGAGAGGAAATCATCTGGTAGGAGCAGAGCACACAGAGTGACCGAAAAACAACCAGGCAGCCCTGACACATACACACATCACACTGTCCAGAACACAGCACTCTTCCTGGGTACAGGCAGCCCTGACACACACCACACTGTCCAGAACACAGCACCCTTCCTGGGTACAGGCAGCCCTGACACACACCACACTATCCGAAACATGGTACTTTATCTGGGTACAGCCATCTGGGTGTGGAGAAGATAATCCTAGGGCTGCTCTAAGAAAAAGTCTACATTAGAGAGACCTAAGCAAGAGGAGTGCCTGAGACCTGCAGAGAATCTCAAGGAGCAACCCTGGAGAGGGATGCAGCGGCCAGAGGCTAAAGCTTCTATAGTAGTAACTGTAATTTACTGAATAAGCCCAAAGTGAACTAGGTAGGTGCAGGAGTCAGGGTACCCTCCTAGACTGGTGCTATCTCTACTCATATGACACCTGGGGAGTCCACTTATGGTTCTGTGTGATGATAGGCACACCAGGAACAGGCAGAGGTTTGCCACATGACACAGTTAAGCATGGACCTAAAGGTTTTCTTTTTTGGTGTTGCTATAGTTTATCTTTCTCTTCTTTTCATTTTTTTGAGACAGGGTTTCTATGTAGCCACGCCTGTCCTGGAACTTGCTCTGTAGACCAGGCTGTCCTCAAACTTACAGAAATCCCCGACTTTTTGTCTCTCAGGTGTTGGAATTAAAGGTGTGCACCACCATCTCTCAGGTCTATAGTGTATTTCTTTTTTTCTTTGTATTTTATCTGTATTGAATGTTTGCCTGCGTGTATTTGTACTGCCTATGTGCCTGGTGCCCTCAAAGGTCAGAGAAGTCAGATCCCCTGCAACTGTAGTTACGGATTGTTGTGATTTGCTATGTGGTGCTGAGAACTGAATCTGGGTCCTCTGCAAGAACAAGTCCTTAACCTCTTATCTATCTCTCCAGCTTCCTCCTCTCCTCCCCCCCTCTTCTTTTAAGTAACTTTGGCTAGCCTGGAACTTCCTATGTAGACAAGGCAGGCCTCAAACAGATGTCCACCAGCCTCTACCTCTTAAGTGCTAGGATTAAAGGTGTCCACTACCACATCTGGCTTTTTTCTTTATTTTCTATAATACAGGCTGCTTCACAGATTTGCATGTCACAGGGGCCAGGCTAGTCTATGTCATCCCACATGCTGCTGAAGCAAGAACACAAAGGATTGCTTCAAAAACCTGAGCACAAGTAGACTCAGCTACTGACCTCCACTCTAAGAGCATAGCATAAGCAAGCCCAAGCTGGCTCAGACACTGGCTTGGGAAGCACCTTTTACTCCTGCACACAAGATCACGAGCTTCTCCCTGAGACTTCTCTACACTGCTACTTCCACACTCTCTCCTTATGTGCTCATGGGTCTAAGACTGCAGGCTCCACATCCTCAAAACAGCTGCACAGGCTTAGAGCTTAGGCCACTCCTGATGCTTTCAAGTGTGGCACTGAGTAGGAAATGAAGCTGAAAGCCATCTAGGCTGAGGTGTCTGTGGATACTGAAAAGTGTCAGCTTGGTCCAGGGGATCAGGCCATGCCCTCTCATTCTGCTCACTGACAAGCCAGAAGAAGCTAGAAAAGGAGGTGCCTGTCAACCAGTGGTCACTCCCGAAGCTGCCTGCATAGAGAAAGGCTGAATCTTACTTTCCTCCTCACTCCTCTCCCTCTTGAAACTCTACCTTCACGTTCCTTAAAACAGCCTTGCTCTCAGACAGACCAGCAAACCATGAGAACAGGTCATGGGCCAAATGTGGCTCTGAAATCTGACTGCATAATGAAACTCACTAAAGCTATCTTTAGAATACTGTCTGTTTCAAATGGGAAATATGACACAGACAAAATGAGTTTTCAGTAAACAAAACCAAACTAAACAAGCTGGCACCAGATACTGCACATTCAGATCCATCTCCTGCTAGCGGTACCTGATGACGGTTCTCTCTGTGTTTTCTTCCTGCTGAGCCTTCCCCAGGGCTGCTTCTCTCTCCTTAGCATCATCCTGCATCCCATCCTTGGAGACCGTGTTGGGAGGTCTAATCTGCAGGTGAGGAGGGCCCCGCCGAAAATGCCTTTGCCGCTTCTAAACCAAAATCAGAGTTGCATGTGAAAATATATCACCTATCACAGCCTGGGCTTCTCTATATATGTAAGATTCTGTCCCTCAAGTGTGTATCCATACCCAAAGAAGGCAGTGGACTACTGTGCTCTACCAAGCCTTGAAGGGAACTGGTTCCACTTTTTAGCAGTCTGAAGGTCTGAGAGATAAGCTGCTTAAGAACTTGGAGAAATACCAAATAATTAGTACAGGTCTGGATAAAGAGTTGAGAGCCCTCATAGGGATATTTTGAGACTGAAACAGTCCCAGAGATAAGTAAGAATGGCAAAGATAAGAATGCTGTGAATGACAGCCATCGGAAAGGGCTATGCAGTCTCCATCTGAGAAAGTGTAGAGAGCTGTGGGTTGTCACAGACAACAGGACTGAAAAGGACAGGCCATGCTCACACCCAGGGCAGGCCTGTCAGTAAGCTGGCACATGCCCCAGACGCCTGAGCTTCCAGAGCAACAGGCACAGAGACCCGCTCTCAGTTTTACTCATGGCCTCAATAAATAACCTGGTAAATTATGGCAAAACATACACGCAGTGGATGACCTGACTATAAGAACATGACAGAAAATACCAAAGATTCAGGATAAAAATACACATGACAGAGCACGGTGGTGGCACATGCCTTTAATCCCAGCACTCGGGATGCAGAAGCAGGCAGATCTCTGTGAGTTTGAAGCCAGCCTGGTCTACAGTGAGTTCCAGGACTGCCAGAGCTACATAGAAGAACACTGTCTTAAACAAAACAAAACAAAGCATATGGCATAAATCTAATCCCAGCACTCTGGAGGCAGGGGCAGGTGAATCTCTGGATTCAGGGGCAGGAGTTTGGTCTACAGAGTGAGTTCATGATAGACAGAACTACACAGAGAAACCCTGTTTCAAAAACCTAACCAACTAACTAACTAGGTCCACATGACACCTATCCTTAATTGTGTTCAAATGTGTATATGCAATTAAATCTGCTAAAGTACAGCAAGTATTTAGAAAGCTATCTTGAGTAGGGTGGCAATGGTGCCTTCCCATGACACCTGTCCTAGCATTCCAATTTCCTCCTTAAATACATGTGACATTCAAGTCAGCTGAAGCCTATTTCAAAGCTCTTTTCTCCTTGTAGAGAAAAGCCAGAGGCTGAGCACCTGACAGAGGACAGCAAACTGAACTGCTGTAGAAATTCACAATGCTTCCTCTCCCACCTGGCAGCCCCACTACTGCAGGGAAACTCCAGAGGAGGGAAGTTTCCACAGACTGAAACATTCCATCCTGCAGGAAGATCCCTGAGAAGGAAACCCCTGGAACTGACCAAATTCACAGGCCCCTCACTGTCAGAGTAAGCGATAAAGGCTGAAAGTCCCTCTTAGAGGAACTTAGCTGCAATGAAGACCCTCAGACAAGCCAAGCTATAAAGACTGAGAACAGACCAGCTGCCTGAAAGAGCAGACCACAGAGCTGCCTGGAAAAGGGTTAGACTAACTGGAAAGGACATCATTCTCCAGCCTGTTGAGCTGCCTGCAGACTGCCCAGTAGCTCCAGGTTTCCAGCTCTGTGAACGGTCACCCATGCTGGGTGTGCTTTGGTGATAGTTATCTTTGAGTCCCTTCTCATCCTGTGAGTAACTCCAATAAAAGTCACTGGTTCACCAAGTTGGACTTTGGTCTGTCGTGGGTTTCCTATCTGGGCATGAGTAGACATATGTGCTATGCCTCTCCAGGAAAAGTTTTATCACACAACACCTATGAATTCTTTCTGTTAGGGTATTTCATGAGCCAGAGGCCAAAGAACACAAGGAAACTGGAAGCAGCAGCATCGTGGGAAAACTAGCCTGTGCACAGACCCTGTCTAGAAGCAAGTCTATCAACCAAAAGCTCTATGAACAGTTCTACAGGGATGGCATGCTGACTGTCTTTTTCTAAACTCTCTCCTCTCTCCATTATGGCCTGACCAAGGGACTTGCCAGCTCATCTACTTTCTTGTACTTTCCAGTGAGCATCCAGTAACTTAGTAAAAAACAAGCTTTTTGAAGAAAAAGTACAACACTCCCTGATTAGAATGAAGGTACCCCTAAATTTGCCAGGACATCCCACGCTTGGATCCCAGGCCAACCTGCACCCATTCTTGACCTGGAACCAGTACCGAGGAGACATTTTTCTAGAGTGGCCATCAGCAGAGGTTTCCTGTTTGTACAATACCCTATAGTCCTCAGGGCTATGAAACCTACACCTGGGCCCAAGACTCTACCCACAGGGGAAGTTGAAGACTTGCAACATCTGCTACATGTAGTCTTGGCAATGTGAGAAAAAAAGAAACCAAAAAACCAAATAGCCAAAGACTTTAGAGATGTAGAACTCAACTGAAGTGGACAACTCTCTCAACTCTCAGGAAATGTGAGTCTGGCCCTATCACAAGTCAGCTCTCGGCAACTGGCTCTTTGATTGCCTCTGACCTACCTCTGGGCTCCATTCTATCTGCCCCATTCCCCACAACCCTAAGCTTCTCAGATTGGGTGCCCCAGGATGAGGCTTGCCTGTTCCAACCCCTTCTAGACAAACTACACTACCTCTACCCAGGATTCTCCAGAAATGCCTCCTCTGGCAAGCGATTCTAAAACCACCCACCCACAATGGTCCCATGCTGCCTGTTAGGTACAGCACGGCAGTCAGATGGAACTCCTCAATGCTCCTAAGCTGGCTCTTGCTCATTTTTCAAAGGGCCCTCTGTATGGGAACCCTCACTCTTCCATACCGTGACCTCGTTGGGTAGCATCATGCTCCACTGTGCAGCACCTCTGCCTGGGCACAGCTCTCCTCTCCTTCCTTACATCTTCCGCACCACACTGTCCACCCCCTTAGGCACCACCAGAACCACAAATGGACAGATCCCAGTTCCTACACCCCAGCCTGGCCCCACCAGAAGGTCACTTTACAAAGACCTATCTCCTTGCCCTGCCCACCTAGTCAGAGACAGGGACTTCTTAAATGGAGCCAGGAATGGTTCCATCTCTCAGCACTGATCTGTACTCTGCCACATGCCAACCAACTGTCTGATCCTATTTATTGCTGGCCTCTCACCTGCCCTTCCTATCAGCTTCTGTGGTTCTTCCAAAGAGAAAATTTCTTTCCTCATAGGTGGGCAGCCAGCACCTGACACAGGAGCTGAACCATGGTGGCATTCAGAGAGAATGAAGCAAGTGCCTGCTTCTTTCCTCCCCAACTTTATACACACAGTCTCAACTGAGCCAGTGTGAGGTTGAATGCGACAGGGAAAAGAAACACTTCAGCTTCTTTGAAGCACTACTTGCCAACTTAGAATGCTCCAAATAAACCCCAGTGACAACCCCACATAGCCTTTACTAGAAATACCTGAGAGAGCATGTCTGCAAACCCTTCTGGTTCAGCACTTTCCTTCTGGGGAGCTGGTAAGACAGGCAGGACTTCTAGCTTCATCTTCTCTATTTGTGCAGGTCCGCCACTCAGAGCTGTGGAAGCAAACCTTTCACCTTAAGGCCCATAAGCTCCAGAAGAGACGTCTAAACAGGTGTTATTTGTTTCAGGTAGTGCTCCAAGAAGCTACTGAACTCACAAAGACCCAGAGGAATCAAATCTGGTATGAGTGTTGTTGTTTTCTGGAGACAGAGTTTCTCTGTGGATCCCTGGCTGTTCCGGAACTCACTTTGTAAACTAGGCTGGCCTCAAACTCACAGATTCACCTGCTTCTCCCTCCCAAGTACTGGGATTAAAAGTGCCACCACCTCCCAGCTTGAGCAGGGACTTATGTAGCCCAAGCTGGCCTCAACTCCTGATCCTCCTGCTTCTATTTCCCAAGTGCTGGGGCTACAGCCTTTGCCAGGCTCAATCAATTCTTTTTCAAGCATTTGGTAGAGTGTGTCCTTAAGCACAACATACAATGCCCCCCGCCATCGACTTAATAGTGCCTAAACAGACAGCTTGATTTGAGCAATTTGAAGCAATGTTTGGGTCTCCAACCTTAAAGAAGCTCACAAGGAATCCTAGGCATCCTCTCAGGATATCCATGGGTCCTCAGCAAACACATGGTAGGGACATGATTAGTGCTGATAGATCTGACAATACTGACTAACGCTCTCTGACGAGGAGAGCAGCCTACAGGGTCACCTGTACACCAGATGGTCATACTGAGCTCCACATTTTCCCCTCTGCTGTATTTCTTGTCCATCTGTCACCACATGCCTTATGGTACTATTTTATCTAGATTGCAATAATGTACCTGACGTCAGCCTGCATCCCCTCTGCCCTAGCACCACTGGTATTTGATACCTTTCCACTGGTCAGCGGCCTGAAGAGAATACAGGAATCCACAGAGAATCAGAAAGCCCAGGACGAAGAGAATCACATTCCGCTGTAACCTCGAAAGCTGCTTCCATTTCTAAGAAAGAGCCAGAAAATGACACTTGTCACAGACTTGGCTAGGAGAGCAATTCAGAGAGACTCTTACTTAGGTACGTCCTTACTTGAGGGCAGCTAAGTTCCCTCTCAGCAAAGTTTATATTGACAGGACAGTGCCAGAGGTGACAGAGCACGCTAGCTCATACGTGGCAAAAAGAACTGTACACCCTGTGTCCCGCTGCACGTGCACTGGAGAAAAACTAAAATTCCCAGGACTTGGCTCAGGCGTCGACGGACCATACATGCTGTGGCCGTGCCCCTCAGCCAAGGACCTCCAGGGAACCTGGCATTAGGCAGGGGAAGTAACAACAGCCAGACCCAAGCCACGAGAACCATACGCCGCACAGAAACTTCTGGAAGCTGGAAGAGACACAAATGCTCCAGCTAGGCACTTCCCTCGGTAAGACTTCCCCGGCCCAGACCCCGCCTCACCCTCCAACAGGAACGCCGCCGCCGGCTCTTGCTGTTGTCGTAGCTCTCGCCCAGGCTCAGCGTAACCGAGATGAAGTCCCGGTGAGGCGCCGGCGGCGGCGGCGGCGGTGGGTACATAACTGCGAAGCTGGCCCAAGAGACCTCGCTTGCTGGAGGTGTCAGGAAGCCCAAGGCTGAGAAAGACCGCGGACTGCCATACCGAAGGCGTCCGCACCCCGCCCATCGCCCTAGACATCAGTGCGCACGCTCCGCGGTTTATCGGTCACTGCGCAAACTCAGAACCCTAGTCTAGTCACCGCGCCTGCGTACACCCTTGGGCTGGTATTTCCTGGTGGGTGGCTTGCATCAGGATACCCGCCCCTGCACCGTGACGTTATTTCATCGCGTCCTTACGTCACTGAATCGCGCGCACCCGCTCCCTTGCGAGCCTCCTGCAGACTCCCTAATGGGAGCGGGCTGGCTACGGTTTGGAGACGTGTCCCTTGTTGCAGTTATGTCTGCCTTGAGTTGCGAACCATCTCCGTTGCCGGAGTCCTGCGCTCGGTCTCGAGGAGCTAGGTCGGGCGTCACCCTGGCGCGCCTGGAGGTGAAACTCAAAACTCCTGACTGGAGGAAGGGACGGCCCTGCTGAGTCCTGGGCTGGCTCTGCGCCCTGAGGCCGCGGCCTGTCCTTTCTAGTCGCTCCGTGCTGGGAGCGATCCTTTCTGCGACCATTCCGCTCCGAGCCCTACCTACGTACTTGGCAACGAGTTTAAAACGACCGTACTTTTTCATGCGCGTGCTTCCCACGAGGGAAACACCCAAAACGACAAAACTGCCCACTCTCCAGCGGGTGAAACCGCTGCTTTCCAACAGGTTACTTATGGTATTTCTGGGTGTGTGGAGTTCTCTAGGTCGCGATCATTTAGTTTGAATCTTATACAGAAAACGCACCTGATCCCGCGCCCCTTCCCCACTTTTAAGTCCTCGCTGGTCTCTATTGCAACAGTGCCCTCAAATGTAGGTTTTTAGAACCATGGCAGATGGTGCGATGACTTTGAAGTCTTCCTAAAATGAAGGCGGAATTCTTATTGGCTACTCATGCCAACTCAAGCCAGGTCTGCACATTCCCAAGTTCTGCTGCTCATGACCATGAAATGGCAATTGGCATGCCAAAGGGGTAGTTAGAGCTCGAAGTTAAAAAATAAACCTCTGGCAGAGGAAATAGGAAGAGTTTGTTAGACCAATAAAACAAAGTCTGTATCTGTAAATCTTTCAATTCAAGCCAGACAAGAGTGATAAGCCACTATGGGACAAATCTAGGTTCAGAATCTAGTGACAATGAAGGTCTTGGGTTGAAAGAGGAAAAACCAAGTCAGCCACAGAAAGGTAACCAACCCTGACTTCAGAAGCAAAGCAACACCTGCCTGTGCCCACACACGGAATCTTACCACTGCAGAGGTAAGGAAGTTACATAATGAGTTCCAAGCCATCGTGGGCCCCAGAGTGAGTGAAACCTTGTCTAAAAAGGAAAAAAAGAAAGAAAAAACCAGGAGGTGGTGGCTTTCTCTACTCCCAGCACTTGGCAGGCATATCTCTGAGTTCCAGACCAGCCTAGTCTACAGAATGAGTTCCAAGGCACCCAGGGCTGCACAAACAACAACAACAAAAAAAAAAAACAAAACAAAAAAACCCTTGTCTTGAAAAACCAAAATTAAAAAAAGAAAGAAAAGACTTGTGTATGGTGGCATTTGACTCAACAAGAGTCAAAGGGACGGCAGAGGCAGGTAAATCTGTGAACTCTGGGACAGCCAGGGCTACCTGCATAAAACTTGTCTCAAAAATAAAACCATGTACATTAAAAGAGCCACAAGATAAAAAACCTTACAGAATTTAAATGAGATACAGACTGATTTAAAAAAACAATTGAATTTGGAGCCAAATTTGATGGTACTTTGTGTCTGTAACCATGACATTTGGAGGTAGAGGAAGACTGGGAATTCATGATGGGTTGAGAAAACACATACAGCAGTTGATCAGAGCAGGGAGAAAGAAAAGGAGGGATAAGGGAAGGGAGGGAGAGAAAGAGACCAGTCCAGTGCTCAAAACCATTTGACCTAACTGAATCTATCACACAGTACTCAAACAATAGGAAGCTATATCTTTAAACACACAATCATATGCCATATATAAGACATAAAAGAATCTAAATTTGAAAAGATTTTAGCCACATTTTTTAGCTACATTGGGATTAAAACATGAGAAATCTATTTAAAAAGCTTAAACACCATTTAAATAAGAGGGTTTTTTAAAATCACAAAATAAATTAGAAAATAATGTTGAATCAAACGAAAGGGGGCTGGAGAGGTGGCTCATTGATTTAAAGGAACGTACTGCTCTTCTGGAGGATGAGGGTTCCCACATCAGACAGCTGTAACCCACCTGCAATCCAGGGTGTCTGATGTCTGTGGCTTCTGTGAGCATCTTCACGAAAATCTCCACACCTACACATATAATTAAAATTAATATATTTTTGAAAAATTTGAAGCTTTGACTATAAACTTTGACATAAAAGCGATGGAAAGCCGTAACTGTTTCCACATTAACAGACTTGAGGAGGAGCTAGCTGTAGCCCACATGTGTACTTTCAATACTCAGGATGGTGGCACTGGAGGATTTCTTCAAAGTCAGAACAGAATGAGACCCTATTGGGGAGGATGGAGGAGAAATTGAGGGAGAAAAGGAAGGAAAAGAAGGATAAAGGAAAGGGAGGGAGAAATAGATTATAAGAGACATAAGTCTCTTATATGTCAGGTCTTACATGTGGCTTATGATGAATGTTTGTGCATTTAAAGATATAGCTTCCTGTTATTCGAGTACTGTGTGATAGTTTCAGTTAGGCCAAATGGTCGCCAGCACTGAACTGGAAAGATATAAGACAAAGTATACTCATAAATCAAGAAGCTTAGGCAAAATAGAAAAATTCTTAAGATACAAGTTGGCAAAACCAACTCAAGAAGTGGAAAATATAGAAATACTGATAAAGAAATTTAACTTTGAATCTGTGGCACATCCTTCTACCTCAAAACTCTGGAGGTTAAGGCAGAGGGATTTCAAGTTCAGACTTGGTGGTTGAGACAGGAGAATCTTTTCGAGCTTGAGTTTAAACTACACAGGCCAGTCTGGAATATATAATGACTATATAATGAAGCCCCATCTCAAACAAAAGCAACCACCCACCAACAAAAGGATCTGAACCCTGTACTTCTCCCTTCTCAGAAGACCACACCAGTGTTCTTCCAGCTACTTGGGCCTATGAACTTTGGAGTTAATCTTGGGCCCTCATCTTTCTTTTGGGACAAGGGTTCCTCTTTGTACCCTGGCTGTCCTGGAACTACAGACAAGGCTGGCCTCAAACTCATGAAGATCTAACTGCCTTTGCCTCCTGAGTGCTGAGATTAAAAAGGTATGTGGCCATCACCTGGCCATGGAGTTTTATCTAAGCAACAAAAGTAACTAATACTGAGCCAACCATCCTTAACAGTTACTTAGATTGGATCCAGTGTTAGAGAATTCATCCTGGGTAAAACCCTAGGACTATAAAGAACTATCTAAATTCTTAGTCATGATAAGTGAGTTCATATTTGTAGAAACTACATGTAATTACTTTGGATTAATAAGATACGTATTCTCTTTACAAATGAAAAGTAAATAGTAAAACCTTTGCTCATGCCTCTCTCTCTCTGTGTCTCTGTGTCTCTCTCCCTTTCTCTCTCTCTCTCTCTCTCCCTCTCTCCCCTCTTCCCTCTCTTTTCTCCTCTCCTTTTTCCCATCTCTGAGGATACTAATGTATACACTGGCGGAGGCCAGAAGTCAATGAGGGTCTTCTAATTGTTTTTTCAACTTATTTTTTGAAACAGAGTCTCTTGATGAACCTGGAGCTTACTGTTTCTGCTACAGTGGTTGGTTGGTGAGCCTCCTTGGTCTACCTGTTTCCACTCAGCTCTGGAATTATAGATATGTTCTTTCATGACTGACTTTTCATATAGGTCTTGGTGTTATGGAGTTCCTGACCCCTGAGAAAAGCTCAGAGACTCAATCTAATTATAATTAAAATATTTATTGATTACGCTAGCAGGACAACAATGTCTGAGCCAAACCTGAGACAAATATGAGAAGGTGAGTGAGGAAAGGATTGTTTTTAATTTTTTTTTTTTTGAGATTTTTATTTTATATGGATGAGTGTTTTGCAGGTATATATGCATATCATTTGTATGAAGTACCCATCAAGGCCAGAAGAGGGCAGTTTCCCCTAGGGCTAGAGTGACCAATAACTGTTAGCCACATAGTGTGGGTACTGGGTTTGAACCTGGAAGAGCAGTCAGTTGTTGATTACGGAGTCATCGCTTTAGCCCCTGAGGGAAGGATTTTTAAAGATGAAAATCTGGAGTGTCTGCATAAGCAACTCAAGAGCCATTCTGCTCTGCCACATAAGCAAGTTTCAGCAGCCAAGAAGTGGGTGGCCATACAGTAGATGGTCACTGCTGTACATTTCTAGGTGTGTGTAGGGGAGAGATGTCACTGAGTCCAGGTTACTGGGAATTTATCTTCTAGGGATGAAGCAGAGAGAAACAAAGCTAGTGCGTACCAAGTTGGATGCCTAGCATAAAATGGAATTATAGTAGCCGTCACATTGAGGACGCCCTCAGATCCACAGTGCTTGCTCTTTGCCACTGAACCCCTCATACCTCAGTCATAATATACATAAAGGAATTTTGTTATTTTTATTGTTTTTGTTGAGACGTGGTCTTGTTTCATGGGTCTCCTGACTTTTGTTTCCTTGAAGAAAAGTATTCAGCTGAACCCAGGGGTAGTTGTGCACACCTTTAGTCCCAGCACTTGAGAGGCAGAGGTCAGGTGTATCTCTGTGAGTTCTAGGCCAGCCTGGTCTATAGAGAGAGTTCCAGACCCAGCCAGACTACAGCTCTGTCTCCAAAAAAAGAAAATTCGATTGAAAGACACAAATGTAAGCATAATTTATTTAACAAATGAAAATCAAACAGGAAATCCTAAGAGATCAGAATAGGCTTCTACAAGCTGGGGGAAGAGAGCAACAAAGTTCTGTTCGGTGGATTTTAAAAAGATCTTATGAGATAGGTAGCAGTAGCACATTTGTGGGGTATGGTGACCGTCTTCTCTTACAAGTCATAGTGGATTGGGGACCCCTCACCCTGACAAGTCTCATGGCCTGTTTTTAGGGGAATAAAGAATGAAATTTGAGTAGTGCCATCTTTGCAAACACTGGGTCTAAGACTTCCAGAGACTGACCTCATGGTTAAATTCAGTAGAATTTGTGACCTGCGACAGTTACAATAAACAGAGCTCAGGTCCGAAGAGCAGTGGTTCCCAACCCTGAAGAAGGCTTGGGGCTACACTGGGATCCCAAACCCCCAGTGTAGTTGACAGCTAGCTAATAAAGACTTTCTGTTGGCTTAAATCCATGTTTGAGCAGTCTTCTCTGCTCAAACAGTACATGCAGGCAAAGCACTTATACACATAAAATAAAAATAAAATTTAAAAACTTGTAAGTAAACAAATAACTACAAAACCTAGTAACTAAAATATAGCAAAGGGCTGGAATATGTTTCAGTGGTGGAGCACTTGTTCAGTATGTACAAACCCCTGGGTTCAGTCTACAGCACCACCAAAATTTTTTATGAAAACCAAAAACTAGGCATACTGTTGTCTATCTGTAATATGAGGGTGGAGGATCAGGAGCCCCAGGTCATCCTTGCTACATAGCAAATCAGAGGCCATCCTGGGCTCAGTGTGTTTCGAAACAAAACAAAAAAGCAAGATGGCCCTCCTTTATCACTGAACAGTCCAGCAGAATCATGTGGAACTGCCCCTCCTGCTGCCAGGCTGCTAAGAATCAGCCTCAGCCCTAAGCCAGTCTCCGCCTGTGTCTTTTGGTGTTTCCTGTGTGACATATCCTGTGAGGATTCCTCTCTTGCAGCCCTAGATTTCCACCCATGCTCAGCAGCTCCAGTAGTGAAGATGATTGGCTCTAGAATCCCTCCTGCCCTCCTGCCACAGACCTGCAGCTGCAGGCATTGAAAGGCCACAGCTAGAGGTGATGGATTGATTTCCTGTTTAACCCTGGGGAGGGAGTTACTGCTCCCAGGTAAAAGGAGGCTTGCAAACTCTCCCAGAGAGACCAAAAAGTTCATGTGACCCGCAGGACTGTATCACTCAACTGAGTGTTATCTGAGTTGCAGGGATAAGCACACATTTTTACATGGGAGATGGGGCCATGGAACTGAATGCAGCAGTTGTAAAACACTTACCAGGCCTGAAGAGTTTCTGAATGTACAGTGATTAAAAATTAATTCAAGCCGGGTGGTGGTGGCGCACGCCTTTAATCCCAGCACTTGGGAGGCAGAGGCAGGTGGATTTCTGAGTTCGAGGCCAGCCTGGTCTACAGAGTGAGTTCCAGGACAGCCAGGGCTATACAGAGAAACTCTGTCTCGAAAAACAAACAAACAAAAAAATTAATTCAAAATCAAATACATAATAAATTTGAGGTATTTCTGGTAATGTCCATCCACATTACACAGTGAGTATTCACTGAAGCCTTGGTTAACAAACAACCTGTGTGCTTCATTTATACCTTACATGATGTCACAAGAAATACTAACAGGCTACCTGCAAAGCCTTGGCTCAGACATGAGTTATGGATATCAGGGTTTTCACTGTGCATACCAAGCTGTCTTCCTCACAGGCACAGATGGTTTAATTGTATAAAACAAATACTTTATTGTTTTACTACTATTATTCCTAAATGTGTCAAATTACTATAGTTTTTGATTTATCATGTAAAGTTTTTTCTGATTTTTAAAGTTTCATTTGAGTTTCTTTTCTTTTTCTTTCCTTGAGACAGGGTTTTTCTGTGTAGCCCTGTCTGTCCTGGAACTCACTCTGAAAACCAGACTGGCCTCGAACTCAGAGATCCACCTGCCTCTGCCTCCTGAGCCCTGGAATTAAATGTGTGCACCATTATGCCTGACATTTCATTTGAGTTTCTGACTTGAGTTTCAAAACAACTGTTAAGTGAATTTTGGCTTGTAATTGGGACTGAGTGACTGAGTGTCATTTTTTTTTCTTTTAAAGATTTGTTTATATAAGTACACTGTAGCTGTCTTCAGACACACCAGAAGAGGGCATCCGATCCTATTGCAGATGGTTGTGAGCCACCATGTGGTTGCTGGGAACCTCTGAAAGAGCAGTCAGTGCTCTTAACCACTGAGCCATCTCTCCAGCCCACATCTGACCATTTTTAAAGTGGCTCTAAACATACAAAGCAATAATCCACACCAATGATGGTAAAATCAAAATGCCAATCAACTCTGAAAAACATTAAAGATGTTCTACAAACTGCAGTATCTGATATTCAACCAAGACTTAATTCTTTTTTGTTGTTGTTCTTGAAGGTTTTAGAGCAACATGATTTGTGGACAGAGACCAGTGTGTACTCCTGCTGTGGCACACGTGTGGCACCCACAGGACAATCCACTGTGTGGGTCTCAGGGGTCACACTCAGTGCATCGGGCTTGACAAAAGCACCTTCACTTGCTGAACCCTCTCACTGATCCCGGATTTAATTTTTTATGTAAAAATCAACGTTGTCCTCACAGCGGCACACACATCTTTAATGTCAACTCTCATATGGCAGAGTGCAGGTGGAGCTCTGTGAGTTCAAGGCCAGACACGGCTACATAGACAAACCCTGTCTTGCTGGGTGGTGGTGGCGCACACCTTTAATCCCAGCACTTGGGAGGCAGAGGCAGGCGGATTTCTGAGTTCGAGGCCAGCCTGGTCTACAGAGTGAGTTCCAGGACAGCAGCCAGGGCTACACAGAGAAACCCTGTCTCGAAAAAAACAAAAATACAAAAAAAAAAACCAAAAAAAAAACAAAAAAAAGAAGAAGGAGA
>NW_021604664.1:2080732-2087350 GCF_004785775.1 Grammomys surdaster | reverse complement strand
GAGGAGGAGGAGGAGGAGGAGGAGAAGGAGAAGGAGAAGGAGAAGGAGAAGAAGAGAAAAGCCCTGTCTCAAATGTTGTATTTATTTTATTTGTTTGAGTGTGTTGCTTGCATGTATTATGTGCATCACATGCATGCCCAGTGCCTGTGTCAACCAGAAGAGAGCTAAGAATCCTCTGGGACTGGAGTTAGAGATGGTTATGAACCACTACATGGGTTCAGGGAGCTGAACCAGGGCCTTCTGAAAGAGCAACAAATGCTCTTAAGCACCATCTTAAGGATTCTACTGCTGAAATGAAGCACCATGACCAAAACATCAAGGAAAGATTTACTTGGCTTACACTTCCATATCACTGTTCATCACTGGAGGAAGTCAGGGCGGAACAAAAACAGGACAGGAACTTGCTCTGTTCCTCTGTCACAGCACCAGTCCTGCTCCCTTCCACAATGCATGCACCTCTGTGCTCCTCTGTCTCTCTGTCACCCATTCTTTCCCGAAGGGGCAGGCTTACCTACTGGGGGGTGACACGTTTGTGGCTGGCCCAGCCCCAGGCATTTTCTTAATTGAGGTCTCCTCCTCTCAGATGACTCCAGCTTGTATCAAGTTGACAAACTCTCCAGCACAACCACTGAGACATCTTTTCATCCCTAGAGGAGAAGAGAGTCCATGGCAAGCCCCAGGAATTATGGGAGGAGCAGAAGGACTTTAAGAGCTTATACATTAGGGGCACAGAGTTGCATTTGGTCATAATCCAAAGTGTGATTGGTTTTCCTGGGGAGTCCTGGCAATTTCTTCTAAAGCACCATTAGCAAGTAAACCTAATGACTGGCTGTGCAATATAACAGTGGACCCTCCCTCCTGGCTCCAGGAGAACCCCACCCTCACCCCTAAAAAAGAGGAAAACTTTTCCTTAATCAGGATCTTTTCCCAGAATGCCAGGCCATTAACGTACAAACATTCCTTTATACAGATCGCAACTAAAATCAAAACATCAGTGCTCCTGACCTACTTATAAGGACAGCTAGAGGCTAAGGATCTAACACAGACAGCCAAGTGCTTATATGCAAGCATGGGACCTCAGTTTGGATTCCAGAACTGGATAACAAATGAGGCCATGTTAGCCTGTAATCTCAGAGTAGGAATGCTAGCTAGGTCCAGAAGATACAGAGACTTGTTGGTCAGCTGGTCTTGTCAAATTGGTAAGCTTCAGGCTCAGTGAGAGGTTCTGTTTCAAAAAAATAAGGTGACTAACAAGCACAGTGGCTCAGTGAGTAAAAGTCCTTGTTGCCAAGACAATCCCAATAGCCTAGGTTCTATCTATCCCTGGGGTTTGCACAATGGAAGGATAGAATCAATTTACAATTTTTTTGTTGTCCTCTCACCTCCACATGCTTACAAAGGTATGTAAACAAATTAAAAAATAATGTGGACAATGGTTGAGGAAGACAAAGTATGTTGACTCTGACCTATATGCACACACACACTCTTGTATCCATATACACAAATATATACACAATATACTTCACACACGTGTGCAACCCCACACATAAATACTGTATGTGTATATGTGTGTATAAGTGTGTGTGTATGAGTGTGTGTATGTGTGCACTTGAGAGCATGCTGGAAAGAAAGTGGCCTTGATCTCTTTGTCTTGTCTTTGATAGTCTTAACCAGAGAGGAGAGAGGTTTCAGGCAACCCTTAATAGGACATTCTTGTCTAGCTGGATGATTTGACATGAGACATGAGGAAGGCAGCCCAAACCACCAAGTCTGTAGTAGCAGAGAGCCTCACATGAGATCTAAAGACTGAATCCTTTGCTCTACATTTACTTCAAAGTGTGTGGTAACAATAGCTTGACACCTGCAGCACTTAAAGTTCTGGGACTTTATTCTCTATATTCAGTGCCAGAGAGGACAGGAACAGGGTCGGGGAGGAGGGGTGGTGGTAGAGGCAGGTGGTGGGGAAATGGGTAATACTGTCGGTCAGGACGTGATGTAGGTCGCCTTAGAATTCCTGCTGGTGACTAGCTGTTTTCCGTGAGGCCCTTGGCTGCCCTGGGTCAGCATAGACACCCTGACCCAGTCACTTTACTTGGTACCCAGGACTAATGCTGGCCAGGCCCAGTCTCCAGTCTAAGTAGAAGCAGCCCCCATCAGTTGAACACCAGGTAAAAGCCTGTCACCTGACCATGGGGCCAGTAGATATCTAGTCATGGCTCCTACATTTCCTCTCTCTTCTAGTTTCCTCCTTTCAAAATGGCTTCCACTTGGTGAGAAATGTATCCACAGGCTGACCCTGAGCCTGGCTAAAGGATTAATTCACCTATAGAGAAGATGCAGAGACCAGTTCTTTCCCAACTTCTGAGATATGAGGGCAAAACCCAATGTGCCAACCTGGGTTGGTTAAGAATCTATATTTCACCAGGCAGTGGTGGCACATGCCTTTAATCCCAGTATTGGGAGGCAGAGGTAGGCAGAGCTGTGAGTTTGAGGCCAGCTTGGTTTACTGAGTGAGTTCCAGGACACCCAGAGCTACACAGAGAAACCTTGTTTTGAAAAACTAAACCAAAAAACAAAGCAAAAAACAAAAAAGCCATATTTGCCTATGAACTGAGGTCAGTAAGTCCTGTGTCTGATGGACTAAAACTAGGAGCTGGAGAGGGCAAACTCCTTTACAATTGGGCTGCAATTGCTAGAACAGGGGAGGAGCATGCATAGACCTGTGAGCATCCACAGCCTCCTTTGTTGGTGTTCTTTACACAGCAGAATTTCCCATAGTAGCCTGGGGGCAGAACTGGGCCTCAATCCCAACCTGGGGCCCCACCACACAACAATCCTGAGCATCTTTGGTCATGTTCACAGCCTTTGTCTCCCCAGGACCCAGCGAGGTCTCAACCCAAGACAGTTTGTCAGTCAGCCTGTTACTGCAGCAGGCAGAAACAAGATTGGTGGTTTGTATGACTGCAGCCAACCATGATGGGAGTATAAAAGAAGCCTCTGAGGAATAAGGAACAGAGTCAAAAAGAGATGATGAGTCGAGTAGGCTCTGCCTCCTCCCTGCCCTCATTATTGGGCCCCTTCTAAGGAGTTTAGACCAAAAGATTGAGAACCCACAGCTCAAGAGGGTGTGTGTGCTGGCAAATGGGCTTTTGGGAGGTGGAGAGGGAAATTCTGCAAATCTTCCCTGATATAAGTAAGTAGCTCTACCATGATCAATTCCAGATTCCTATCTGGGAACAACTGCTTACTGATCATTGAATATTCAGCAATAAGGTCTAACATGTCAGTAAGAACAGTCTTCGGTTCATGGGGTGGACGGGTAGTTCCTGCGCTATCATGGAGTAACAGAGCCCAGGCCACCCCTATACAGCCTCCAGGCCCTGAGTTGTCAAAACCACAGATGTCTGGAGATGGCCCCAACCTGATGGTGCCAGCTCTGGCCTCCTGAAAGCTGTCAGAGCATCAGGGCCCTGAGGCTGAGCTCTTTCCCTGTCTTCCCTAATGCCAGAACAGACAGTGTGCAGCAGAGAAAAGACAGGGGGCTTACACAGTGCCACAGGCTTGCCTGTCCTCTGCTCTGGAAGACAATTTCAGAGAGAGGAATCAGGAGTGTGAGCCTGTGGGTCCAGGATTCTTCCTCTGCAATACCCAGCACATAGGTGCAGAGACCACTTCCTTTGTCCCCTAGGAAGCATTTACAGGAGAGCCTGCAAAATCCTTGGTTGCTATTGGAAATAGTGATGTCATTGGTAGGGGTGGAGCTTCAGCTGTTCCTTTTGAATTTGGGAAGGGCTGTACTTTATATGGCAGGAGGGGGACAAAGAATTAGGATTGCCATACTGAGAACCAAGGAGAGCTCTGGGAAATGCCTGCTGGGAGCAAGACTCAGCTCACACTGGTAAGTAGTCAAAGAGAGGAAGCAGGGAATACAAAATACCTAATTCAGACATGTCAGGCAGGAGCCTGATGTGCTACATGATTTCTAACTTTGCTTTAGCTGCTGTAAACAGCTCTCTCTGTCCTTGGTCTCCTTCAGGTCTCCCAGAAGGTACCATTCTATAGTAAGGGAGCCAATGTCACACCTATTCTTAACCTCCAGAAGGGAGTCTAAGTCACAGATCAACAAAGGTGTGGTGTTCCCCTCCCTAACCCCCCCAGTTTTGTGTTATTTATCGACAGATCATGTTACTTACTACATAGCCCAGGCTGGCCTTGAACTCTAGCAATCCTATCTCAGCCTCTAGAGTGTATCCAACTCTCTTCTACAATACTGAGCCCTGTAGGGAGGAGAGTACAGATATCCTTCCCCCAGATAGGGCCTCTTCTTGACCTTGAAAGAATCAAGTCCCAAAATATTACAAACTATGGGTAAGGACTTATACTTGAGCGCACACACTCAGGCATTCACAACGCATTCCCTCTTGCTGAAATACACTTAAGAGTCCAGGTACACGTGATGATAAGAAACCCCTCTAGCCTTCCCGGCTCAGCTATTGCACGTCTGGGACCACACGGATAACTGTCCCTGACTCTCTGTATGCTAACGCGCGTGCACACACCCACGTGGGCGCTCCTCACTCGCTCGCTCCAAGCATTCACGCCAACGCAGGCGCGCGTCAGGAGGCGCGCGCTCGACTCGGCGTCAGGAAGCGGGGGCGGTGGGAGGGGTAGAACGCGTAGGTCCCGCTCATGACTCCGCAGCTGCTGCAGTCGCCGCAGCATCGGGACCAGTCGCGCAGTCCTCGCTGCTGTCCTTTCCGCCTTTTCCGCGCGGGTGTTCGAGCAGCGCCAAACACGCTTCAGCACCTCGGACAGCATCCGCCGCGCTCGCCCCGGACTCCAGGAGAACCCACGGGCGCTTGACCGCGCGGGCGGCCCCGCGGGTCGTACATCGCGAGGTCGTCGCACTCGCGCAACCCAGAGCCAGGCCCGCTGTGCTCGGGGCTCATGAGCACCATGCACCTGCTGACATTCGCCCTGCTTTTCTCCTGCTCCTTCGCCCGCGCCGCCTGCGACCCCAAGATCGTCAACATCGGCGCGGTGCTGAGCACGCGCAAGCACGAGCAGATGTTCCGCGAGGCAGTAAACCAGGCCAATAAGCGACACGGCTCTTGGAAGATACAGCTCAACGCCACTTCTGTCACCCATAAGCCCAACGCCATACAGATGGCCCTGTCAGTGTGTGAGGACCTCATCTCCAGCCAGGTGACCACTGATTCCCCTCTCCCCTGCACCTCCATCATCCTCCACTGCCCCAGTTTCATTCGATCCTTTTCTGGTCCTTCTCGGTCTCCTTAACAGACCACTCCAAGCCAACTGGCCCCCGGAGAGGCCTGGGACAAATGTCTGTGTCTGCTGGTTCCTCCTGGACTGATCCTCAGAGGACCATGTGTGCTGTCATGTGACTATCATTGGTGATTTGTTCCATCTAGTCAGTGTGGTTCTAGACATTCTGAGCACAAGATGGAGGAGCACTTCAGGGAACTGACTGGATGAGGCCTGGGGCTATCTTTGTTTCTTTCCTTACCTCTCTTCCCTTCCCCCATTCATGGGTCTGCAAAGGATGGCCCAGGTGCCAGAGCAAGCAGGCTCTGCAGGGGTGGGAGTGAGGACTGCGCATGCCAGAGACACCAAAGCACAGAGTGGGGGAGTGCAGTGTGCTGCAGGGGAGGACATGCTGCTGTGGAAGCTGTCCCGCCCCTGGCTATACTGGCTGCTGAATCCCGATGAAGCCATGAGAGTCACTGCAATGCACCAGCTTATGTAAAATGAGGACAGGGACAGGGACTGTGCCAAGTCTATTCATACTTGTTCTTCAAAGAACATCTACATCCATGAACATATCTGCTCACACACATGTTCATCCAAACGGCACTAGCACACACTGCATCTCAATATGACACAGTCAACTGCACATGCTCACTCACACACACATCTGCATATACATGTATACCCTGCTTTTATGGTCAGTGTACATAGCAACCCTGCTTCCATCATGAGAGACATATATAAACATAGACACATTGATGCATATAGTGCATACATGATCCAGCCCTTGCTCATGAACACCGACATAGTCACGTGCATACCTACATACACGAATGTGACCTAAAGTGTGCAGGCTGGGCATCATGGTGAGGGGAGTGAAAAGCAGTCCTCACATTCCAGAATGTAGAGGCCATGCCAGAAGTTTGCTCAGAAACTTGTGCCTCGAACCCATACCCAGCCTCACTTTACAAGAGGTGAGTCCTGGTCAGAAGAGAGGATCTACCAATTCTAAATGCCTCTGTGTGTGTACGTTGTGGGGTGTGTGTGTGTGTGTGGTGTGTATATGTGTGGTGTGTCGTGTGTGTGTTGTGGGATATATGTGTGTGTGTGGTGTGTGTGGTATTTGTATGTGTTGTGGTGTATATGTGTGTGTGTTGTGTTGTGTGTTGTGTGTTGTGGTGTGTGTGGTGTGTGTGTGTTTTGTGTGTATGTGGTATGTGGTGTGTGTGTGCTATATGTGTCTGTGTGTATGGTGTGGTGTGTGTGTATGGTGTGTTGTGTGTGTTGTATGTGTTGTGGTGTGTGTGTGTGTTGTGTGTGTTGTGATGTGTGTGTGGTGTGTGTGTATGA
>NW_021604664.1:2080364-2080632 GCF_004785775.1 Grammomys surdaster | reverse complement strand
GGTGTGCTATATGTGTCTGTGTGTATGGTGTGGTGTGTGTGTATGGTGTGTTGTGTGTGTTGTATGTGTTGTGGTGTGTGTGTGTTGTGTGTGTTGTGATGTGTGTGTGGTGTGTGTGTATGATGTGGTGTGTGTGTTGTGTGTGTTGTATGTGTTGTGGTGTGTGTGTGTGGTGTGTGGGTATGTGTGTGTGGGAGGTATGGTATGTGTGTATGTGGGGGTGTGTGTGGTATGTGTGTGTGGGGGTATGTGTGTGGGGTGTGGGTAT
>NW_021604664.1:1979637-2079964 GCF_004785775.1 Grammomys surdaster | reverse complement strand
GTGGTCAGCTCCAGGTAGCACAGAAGTAAACCACTCATAACCACACACACATACCTCACACTGAATAGGTATCGGTACACAAGTTACCCACACTCAATCACATTGAGATGCAGGCCTATGACAACTCAGTCACATGCATGTTTATATGTGTTCACACTCACCACACATCAACACATACATATTTATGTGTTCACACTCACCACACACTAGCATGCACACTTAAGTCCCACGTGCTCACGATGTCACGCTTTCACACCATCCCACACACTCTCCCATGCAACACTGGCATCCTCACAGATGCTCTTAGAGTCACATGGACTCAGGATGGTTCCCAATGGCAGGCAAAAAGACCAGTAACACCCCCTTTGGGGAGAAGAGGGCTTCAAGGGTTAAACAAAGGGGTGAGCAGGGAGCTTCCTAGGACAAGTGGGCTTTGAATACAGCAGTGAAAGAGTTGGAGAGAAGTTTCTAGGAGCAGTAGATGCCTGGATGGAAAAGTACTCAGGGTAGACAGGGATGCTGTGGAGACCAGCTTAGCCCTCTGAAGTAACATAGGAGATGGTACACAGGGTAGACAGCTGTGGCAGGAGACCACATGTCTCAGGGGCTAAAGGATCTCAGCTCAACATTCTGGAGAGCTCTCGTGGCCCAAACGTTGGTCTAGCCTCCACTCAGTTGGGCCCAAAAGCTGAAGAGTAGCTACTAAGTTGTAGGGAGCCGCAGCCCAGAGACACAGGAAACTTGCTCCAGATCAAACAATCTTTAATTTTTCATGATTATATGACACCCTATCAACTGGGATGCAATCCTGTCACCTACCTGTGGTATGCATTTTGGGGTCTAGCTGTGGTTCCGAGCCCTCTGTTTCCTCCCTCTCAGGTTGTCCAGATGTCACTGCACACTGGGCTGGAAGGATGACACAAAACAACCTGGAATGGATAGAGTTCTGCAGATCCCAGTAAATGTGGGGGTGGTGGTGAGAGAGTGTGGGGAGGGGGCAGAGAGAAGGCCTTTTCTATGGATCTTAGTGTTACAGCTCCTTTAGGAGAGGGCCTTTCCCACGACCTTCAGTGAAACAGCTCTCTAAAACAATCTTAGCTTGTGTACAAAGCCCACCTTTATTCAGGGTGGGCTTGTATGCATACACTTTATTTGGGGTGAACTAAGGGTTATATAATTTGAAGGAAGGACATGAGAATATCCAGGGTGCACATAGGTCATTGGCTGAAGGCTAAGGTACTGAGATGCCTCATTAGCATGGGGAGGCACTCCAGGAATCTCAGGATACTCCCACCTACCCTTCATCAGGTAGGTGGTAGGGTTAGGGTCCTGTGTGTCCCCGGTAGAGAAGAGGACGCCCTGCTAATCTAGTAATGTCAAACTTCTACCCGAGCATCAAGGTTTCTTGTTTCTGGACACCCAGTGGCCTAACAGACACCATAGCCTTCTCCCCATAACCTGTAGACTTGAACAGCCTACAGCCATCAAGGAGCCATGTGGAGACAACCAGCTGATACCTGGGATCAGTCAGAGGGCTAGTGGGCTGCACAGTAGGTCTCCAGGTCTCCCCGTGCCCTCTAGAGTCTTCCTGTCCAGAGCCTACAGTTCTTGAAAAGTCTGCCTTAAGGCAGGGAGACTGACCATTCAGGCCCAAGCATGTGGTGGATCTGCCATTTGGTGACAAAAGGGACTAAGAGGGAGGACTTGTAGGAGGGCCCATTGGGAGAGGGTCAGACTGAAGTCAAGGGCCTCACATACCCAGGCACCTAAGCCACTCTTTGTATGCCGTGAGGAACATGCTCTCAATCTATGCCTCTTGACCATTTGTTCTCTGGAACACTTTTACCCTCATGTATAAAAGAAAGTGGTGACCAAGGGAAGTGAAGTAGCTGGGACAAACAAGAAGCCGGGAGGCCCCATAACACAGCTGGACTAACCTAGAGACTGACCACAGGTCAACCCATTGGCCTGTGTAGGGCCAACAGTGGGACCAAACATCACAGGCACACTCCAGCCCCGGGTGGCTCCAACTCAAAGTCAGCCTTCTGCTCATCACACAGACCTGAAAGAGCGGGTCTGCAATGCAAGCTGCCTGCAGCCAGTCGCACAGGCAGGGATTCTATCCCTCTAAAGCACTGCCCCTGGCCACCAAGAGGGAACTGGTGAAAAACTAATCTAGAAGCATCAGAGGTTCAAGAACAGTGTCAATCACAAGCAAATGGAAGGAGCTGTGTCCACTCAGATAGACACAGACAGGCCCTGGCAGCTAGGGTAATTTGAGCAGCAGCACACCAGTAAGCCACAGCCTCTGACTTGAGGGAAGAAAGACGTTTGACCCCAAGACAGAAGACTTACATATAAATGTAGTTGTTATTTTCTTCCCAGCTCCTGGAATGGCACCCAGAGCCTTGCACTAGGCAAAGGCTGTACAACTGAGCTGTACCTCCAGCCCAGAATACAGTTATTGAAACTGGGAGTGCAGTGTGAGGCCCACTGAGGTCTTGGAGAAGCTTCTATGGTCAACCTTTCTAGGGGAGTGCTGGTGGGAAGGTGGCAGTCACCCTAAGAACTGAGACTCTTCATTTATGTCAGGGTGCCTTTACTCTTACAGTAGATGCTACAGGGAGGGGTAAAGGCAGGTGGGAGGAGGTCACCCCATCAATGGGAGAGGGGAAAGCCGACTTAGCCTGGCCCTGCCTCAGCCTCTCGGTCCCACCCACAGAGTATCCACCTGAGCTTCCTGCGCACTGTACCACCCTACTCCCATCAGTCCAGTGTCTGGTTTGAGATGATGCGAGTCTACAACTGGAACCATATCATCCTGCTGGTCAGCGATGACCACGAGGGCCGGGCAGCACAGAAGCGTCTGGAGACACTGCTGGAGGAGCGTGAGTCCAAGGTGAGGCCCTAGCCCTCGACGAGGTCCTTGTCCAGCAGGAGCAGGCGGGCCATGCCATGTCTGTGGCTCCTTGTGAACACTCTCTCTCCATCCTGCATGCTCAGCACCACTGCGTCTGGCGGCGCCCGCCCCGGCCTGTCCTCGGCTCATTTCACTTGCTTTTGCCATTAGTCGAAATCTCCTTCGTGTCAGTCCCTGCTGCTGGGGCTGGACCACCTGGAGCTCTGCAAACACCCCTGTCCCGCCCCCCACCAGCCTCAGGCCTCCCTAGCCCCAGCTGAGGCCCCAGTTAGACTCAACTCAGGACCGCCCCAGCCCCTCTCTGCCAGATGCCAAGTCCCATCTACCTTTCAGGAACGCCCTGTACAGTCTCCTCCCCAGAGCATTGGGATACAATCCATGTCTCCTCACAGAGGCCACATCCTTCTAAAAGCCTGCTGCCTCATGGCTGGCAGCTCACAGCCCTCACTGAAGCCCCGCTCATCTGCAGCCCCATCTCCACTTGGCTCCTCAGGCTTACACTGTGTCCTGCCTCCCTCCTCGGGGCTTAGCTCTGCATCCCTCATGCTACTATGTAGACACTAATCTCAGGGTACACATACACTCCCATCTCAGCCTAGCCCCCAGTGTGTGCAACTGCCAGAGACCAGAGCCAGGATTTGAAGTAGAAGGGGTCAAAGTGACCCCTATACCCTTCCTTGCCAACACCCATGTCGGCCTAATAAGGACCTGGCCCCTGACCCCCTCAGTCCCAGGACACAGAGCACCAAGAAGCAGCTGGTTGGTACTTTTCAGGTAGCAGAGAGGAGGAGGCCTAGGCTGGGGAGGGGCCCCAAAAGACAGATGGGGGAGGGACATGGGTGGGAGCATGTTCTGCCTGCAAAATCATAGCTGGCCTCATCATACTTAGCACCAACCATTGTCTCCCCACACCCGAGGTGCCATCGGCCTCTAGATGGCGTAGAGGGCATGGCTTGGGGGTGGTGGGAGTTGAGGCTAGAGACAGGCCTAGGGCGAATCCTTTAGAGTGGTCCATTGAGACTGGGAAGGAGGGCTGGTTATTAGCACCAAGGGCTCTGCCTCCGCAGATAGTCCCACTCTCAGAATCCGGCAGGCTCCTTCATACTTCTGCCACACACACTACCAACCTACTCACATCTTCATCAGCCTGACCCCTGCACACCCAAACCACCTGCTTACCCTCTCTCTCCCTCTCTCTCTCTCTCTCTCTCTCTCTCTCTCTCTCTCTCTCTCTTTCTCTGTTTCTCCCGCACGCGCACACACGCACACACAGTTATTTGGTTCTTAGGTATTTTAGTGGTTTACCACAGGTTTTGAAAAGATAGCCTTCAGTCATCTCCATGTACTTCTGCACTGTGCTAGAGAATCACATACAAGTGACCTGTGACCTGGCTCACCCTTACCTGTAACCACAAGCTTAAACACCCATGCACGCACGCGCACACACACACACACACACACACACACACACATGCTTAGGCTATACCGCCTGCCCTTGCATCACAGACTGTCATAGATTTACCTTCTGTGGCAGGAGCATACCACTTCTGCAGGCATACACATACACACCCAGTCTCAGACACTACTGTGGGCATTTGGGTGTGAACATTCTGGTTAGTGAGACAAGAACAGGAGGGAGGAGGAGGGGAAGGAGTGGGAGGGTCATAGGGACAGGGCCCTGCAAGCTGCTCCTCTTTCACTAAGAGCTGATGTGGGTGGGGGTGGGTACTGCTGGGGCCACACAGCAGGTGCATGACAGGGGTGGGGGTGGCAGGCGGGAACCTCAAGGGTGGTGTGGACAGGGCTGCCTTCTCTCCTGAAAGAGACTGTTTCCAAGAGTATAGCTCCAAGGCAGGGAGCCTCTGTGGCCCTTGCCCCTGTGTCCCCTACCCCCTCAGCTCCACTCCTGCCCCTAGTCCCACCCCGGGTCTCGGTGTTTGCGAGCTCCAGGTACGTGCCCGTCTGCAGACGTGCCGAGGAGGTGGTGTGATTGCTTTAGCGCCGTCATTTTCAACCGTTTATAATCTTCTTCTGTGTCTGCATATTTTCTCTGTGCACATTATTCATCAGAGTAAAAAAAGGAACTATGAAAACCTCGACCAACTGTCCTATGACAACAAGCGCGGACCCAAGGTATATATGCATGGACGTGCACGCCACCCACCGACTAGCGAGCCCCGGCCTGCGGTGCCTCAGCCACTGGGTGCTTTCTGGCCCCACCGCGCCGAGCCGAGCCGCAGGCCTGAGCAGTGAGGAGAGACAGGTGGTGAGGCAGGCAGCAGGCAGGCAGGAGAGGGCAGGGGTGGGCGGTGTGGGTGTCTGTGGCCCACCCGCCGTGACCCTGGCCCGCATCCTCAAGACAAGCACGGTCACAGGAGGCGCTGCTCTGGGAAGTGCATGAATCTCCAGGTCCGCCAGGGTTTCCTAGTGGAACCCAGGGAGGGAGCCTGCCCACGTGGTCACTTCAGAGTTTGGGCCGCTCCTATAGGAGCAAGAGGAATCAGGTCTGAGCTGAGATCTCCCAAGGTTTTGGAAAAGTCAGCCCCATCTTTCTCTGTTCCCAGTTGCATTCCAAAACTTTTCTATTTCCTGTTCGCTGCACGTCTTTCTAAGTCTCAATCCACTTCAGCTTGCATGCTCAGTGCAAAACAAAAACAAAAACAAAAAACCAAAAACAAACAAACAAACAAAAAAGGAGGACAGGAGTGAGATGGAAAGAGAGACCTGGAGAAAGCAGACTGAGAGAAGAGCAGAGCTTGAGTGAGCACAGGACATCCAGCAGGCTGAAGAAGAGACAGGCAGCAAGGACAGGCCAACGCAGAGGAGAAGGCAGGCGCACAGTGCAGGTGGCAAGGACAGGCCACAGCAGCTCTAGCTAAGCTGCCTCGGGGTTCCTAGCAGCTTTGGCCCCACTCTTGCCGCTGAGGCACGATGTTCCCTTTCCCAACTACCTGCTAACGCTCCTGCTCACACCACAGGCGGAGAAGGTGCTGCAGTTTGACCCAGGAACTAAGAATGTGACAGCTCTACTGATGGAGGCCCGGGAACTGGAGGCCCGGGTCATTATCCTCTCAGCAAGGTGAGTAGGCTGGCTGACTGGGTCCCAGTTCCACCATCTGGGCTAGGTTTGGGGCACTACTGGGCAAAATGAGCTTCAATTTGAAAACCAAAACCAAAACAAAACTTCACTTGGGGCTGGAGAGATGGCTCATTGGGTAAGAGCACTGGCTGAGGACTAGGGTTCAATTCCCAGCACTCACATGCAGCTCACAAATGTCTGTAGCTTCACTTCCAGGGCATCTGACAACCTCACACAGACATACTCGCAGGCAAAACACCAATGATGTAAAATAAAAATAAATAAATCTTTTTTTTTTTTCAAGACAGGGTTTCTCTGTGTAGCCCTGGCTGTCCTGGAACTCACTCTGTATACCAGGCCGGCCTCGAACTCAGAAATCCGCCTGCCTCTGCCTCCCAAGTACTGGGATTAAAGGCATGCGCCACCACTGCCCGGCCAAATAAATAAATCTTAAAAATAAAAAGGTTGGGCTGTAGAGATGGCTTAGAAGTAAAGAGCACTAACTGCCCTTCCAGAGGTCCTGAGTTCAATTCCCAGCAACCACATGGTAGCTCACAGCCATCTGTAATGGATCTGATAGATGCCCTCTTCTGGTGTGCCTGAAGACAGCTACAGTGCCCTCATATATGTAAAATAAATAAATAAAAAAAATTTTTTAAATCTTCACCGAGGAGAGCTGTACCCCATCCCATCTTCTTCCTTCTCTCCTGGAGCCTAGCCAACTCCTCATCCTCCATTCCTTCCTCCCTAGGTTTTCCTCCCTTTTGCAGTCGAATAGGACCATTTGCCACTTGCCCTAAAATCAGCTTTGGGGGTTGGAGATGCAGTGCTAGGAAGCCCATAGACTGGGATACATAGCTATGTAAATATTCTAAGGGCTGAGGACAGAGAAGGAGCGCAGCAAAAGTCACATGCAGGTGAACAGTTTAGCCCAAACTACTGATGAGAACTCATGAAAAACAGGCTAGACCTGGACAGGGCCTGCCTCCCACCCATTTCAATGTTGTGAAAGTGTACACAGTCCCTATTTGCAAACAACTAAGATTTCTGGTAAAGGGGAGCCTGAGACCCATGGAAAGGAAAAACAGGAAGCGAAGTGTGGCAGCCCGAAGGGACAGTGGAGAAGTCTAAGTGGGTCCAGTCCGTGATCTACCCAGCTTTGCTGTGCTCCAGTAGAGTGGAGAAAAAACAGCATATCGTCCAGCTTTGGGAAATGCCACAAATCCTGCTGTCCTGATGGCAGGAAAGGGACAACCGTGCTCAGGCACAGGATAGATACTATTTGCAGATTTAGTCAACAGACTGTCTCTCTGTACATAACCAGATGTACACTGCCCACTGTTCACAGATTGCAGGGTAGGGCAGCCAGGACTCAGCCTGAAAAGCAGACCATGTCTTCATTCAGATGGAGGGTCTGGAAGTAGCTGCCCCACTATGAGGGTGATAGTGATCAGATGTGGTGTGGAATAATATCCTCAGCTTCACCAACACCCCCAGGAGCGTCAGGAAGCAGGTGCCAATTGTCCCACTACCAGTCCAGGCACTTAATAGTCCACAGCCACACTGCAGAGCCACGGACCAGTTGTTCTTGCTGTTCCTCTAACGCAGTGCTTCTCAACCTTCCTGGTGCTGAGACCCTTTAATCCAGTTCCTGAAATGATCTCCACTGGAAAATTATTCCATTGCTACCTCATAACCATAATTTTGCTACTGTTATATAAATTATAATGTAAATATCTGGTATGTGACCCTGAGAGGGGCTTAACCCATCGGTTGAGAACCACTGATCTAACTGCATACTGCATACTTTGGGTGAGGGATGGCCCAGGGCTCCTAGAGAATGGATTACAAATCCATCCAGATGAGGCCAGGGATGCTGCTCAGTGCTCAGAGCACCTACCATGCATCAACAAGGCCCTAGGTCCAATCTCTAGCACCACATAGAACCAGGTATGATGTTGCATACCTGTAATCCAAGCCCTCCAGAGGCAGAAGGGTCAAGGGTTCAAGATCATTCTCAACTACCTAGCAAGTTCAAGGACAGCTTTGGCCACATGAGACCCAATCAGAGGGAGAGAGAGAGGGAGGGAAGGAGTGAGTGAGAGAGAAATGTGTCCAGAAAAGAGAGCAGGGCAGAGAAGGCCTTTGGAAGGCAAGCTCAGCCCTGGTTGACCAAGGAAAGCCATGCTCAGGAAAAGCCTCACCTATTTTCTGATTGTTTGTACTTCTCATCATAGGGCTTGAGGGAGATTTGTTGAGTTTGGATAAAAGAATGTTTGGTATGGTGGGCAAATGAATAAATACAGCAGTCCAGCAAGAAGACTTTCCTGAGGAAGTTATTCTCTTAAAACATAGCTACTCACTATTAGGCCCTTTCATAATAGGCAAAGCCAACATCTGCTTGACTTCTGTCTTATAATGAGGGCAAACAAGACACAAGGCAGAGAACAACCATTCATAGAATCGCACCACACCCAGGCCCCAGCAGAAGAGTGGACCCTTGCCACTTCCTGACTAATAATTTTCAGTACTAACTGCAGCTGAAGGGAATCTCCTCTTTCTTGGGACATAAGGCAAGAAGGACCTCCTCCATGTTGATGACCCAAGGGTTAAAGATGAGCTTGGCAAACATGGCTCTATCAAAGAAGTCACAGGAAGAAGGGTCATGGTGGTTAGGAATACTAACATGAATGTGAGCTGCATGGATACCACCCACCAAGCATACAGCATTCACACACAAACATGCACATATTGGCATGCACCACACTCTTACCATGTATACCCTCACAGCCCACATGAATATACTGCATGTTACATATGTGTTGAGCTACAGCCACAGCCACAATCCACACTGCTTTTTAAACCTCAAAGAGCCCATGGAACCTCAAGCTTGTGCATGCCAGCCGAGTAGGCCCACTGCTGAGCGCCCCGGCCCTCCCCACACTTTAGCCCCTTCCTCACAAGAGAGTTTGTTTTCCAGACTTCATTTGTCTACAGGATACACAAAACTCATCTCCAAAGCTTTTGGTCTTTATTTTCCTCACCCTGTCTTTACTGGTGTCACTATTTCTGTAAAATGGTCAGATGAGGTTTGATAGATCAATCAGATCTCTTGTCTATAACTATTTCATTAATCACAGTCATTCCACCAAGTGACATTGTGTAGCTGTGAGTTGTGTTGGGAAGATGGGGTTCTCTGTCAGAGTTGGTGGTATAGCTGACGTCAGATATGCTTCTGGGCATGTGTGGTGTTGGGTGATCCCTTCTGCGCACAGCACCTCTGTCGCATGTTATTGTTTGTTTGTTTGTTTGTTTGTTTTGAGACAGAGCCCCTCTATGTCCTTGAATTTGTTGTGTATACCAGGCTGGCCTTGAACTTGTGGAGCGTTGCCTGCCTCTGTCTCCCATGTGGTAGGATTAAAGTCATATGCTACCACATTTGGCTCTGGCATATATTCTTGTTGAAGTATTACCTAGGTTGGGGTGTGTGTGTTTCTGTGTGGCTTACATCACCAGCTGCATAGTCATTTAGAGCATTTATTTTGGCTAATTAATCATTCAGAAAGTTGTGAGCAGGCTTCTCTGGGAACTGGGGGTTTTCTTGGTTATGAATCAACTGGTATCAAAAGAAGCCAATAGAGCTGGAGAGATAGCCTAGAGCTCGCAGAGGACATGGGTTCAATTCTTAGCACCCACAGTGACTCACAGCCCTTCATAACTCCAATTCTAGGAGATCTGACACTGGCATCTAACTGCCATAGGCACTAGGCACCAGTTCGGTGCACATAAATGCATTGTGGCAACACTAATACACATGAAATAAAGTTGAGATAACATTTCTAACAAAGAAAAATAACACAGTATCAGGTAACTCACTTGGCTTCACTGTAACTTTCAAACATGCACTGGAGAACCAAAGTGCCAGTCATAGTTGAGCCTTGAACAGAAGAGTCTGACAGGTACAGGGTAAGGACAGGGTCCTCACTGGCTACGGGAGACCAGGAAAACCCCAGAGTCATGGCTATGACCCGGCAGCCCCAGTCTCAGGAGACTAGGTCCCCTGTGTCACTGTCCACAGTAATTACTCATGAGGACACCTCATGTCCCTGTAAGGTGAGGCTTGTCCTGGTGGCCCTGGCCTTGGATGTCACAGGGTTATACCTACCCTGGGTGGTTTCTCTTCTGCCCAATAGTATCTTCAGGATGCTCAGCTTAGCAACTAGAGCACTGGATCCTACTCAGCCCAAAGCCCTCACCTTGTCATTTCATACTCTTGAACGTAGAGGTCCACAAAGCCTTTGGCTTGCCTAGAGCTTACTGGGTCACAGGGTCACAGTGGACTACCCAGGCACAGACCCTACCCTGCCACTTACTGCTATGTAACCTTACCTTTAAATGTCTTCCTGTAAGGACACTGAGATAGTTCCAGCATAGTATTTGAAGCACAGAACACGTGCCCAACAATGAGCCATCAAGAGTTCGGGAAGTCATCTTCTACCCTATTCCTGCCTCCTAAAGGCCGGAGCCCAGCAACTTAAGACTGGAAAAGCCCTGGGTCCGCCCTGTTTTCCTGTACAAACCTCCGGGTCTGGCTGCAGGAAGGGTTGTGGGCATAGGCAAGTTCCCCAGAGCACATGAGAGGGAGAGGCTGTGGATGGGGTAGGGAGACCTGGAGTCCTGGCTCGTCACCGGGTCTGCCCCACAGTGAGGACGACGCTGCCACCGTGTACCGGGCAGCCGCGATGCTGAACATGACCGGCTCTGGGTACGTGTGGCTGGTGGGGGAACGCGAGATCTCTGGGAACGCCCTGCGCTATGCTCCTGACGGTGAGTGCTGGTCTGTGGGGTCGCCTGGGACTGTAGGCCGGTCCAGTCTCTAAGCTGCAGGGTCTCGTGCAGGCATCATCGGACTTCAGCTCATCAATGGCAAGAACGAGTCGGCCCACATCAGTGACGCCGTGGGCGTGGTGGCACAGGCAGTTCACGAGCTCCTAGAGAAGGAGAACATCACTGACCCGCCGCGGGGTTGCGTGGGCAACACCAACATCTGGAAGACAGGGCCACTGTTCAAGAGGTGGGCGTGGTTGCTATCAGTAGGTGGGTGGAGTCAGCTCTTAGATGGGGGGATGGGCTGTTCTTAACCGGGGGAGGACGGGATGGGGGGGTCCGCTCTTCCAGGGGTGGTCTAGCCGGTCCTATCTCGGACATGCTAACTGGTTAGTAACCTCCATCGCAGATCTATATTCCTAGCACCACATCTGTCGTTACTGTGATAATCACCCCCCTTTCTCACCACTACTGCCCTAATCTCCCTGTCACTGAAATTGTAGCTGCCTCCATTTCACCCCTTCCTGTCCACACTGCAGATTTTACCTCACTCCCCACAGTGCTTGGTGCTCCAAAAGGAAGTTCTTGCTGCAGGTGGGGACTGGGATGTTCAAGGAACACAGAAATCCAGAGTAGGCGTCCATGGACAATAGAGATTCAAGGCTGACCAAGGGAAGGGCTGCAGAATCCCAGAGCCGCTGTCAACAGTTTCCCATGTATTGCTGCAGTTACAGGCTGCATACACATACCAGTGAGTGCACAGAACTCAGAGAGGAACATGACACATGTATGCCACAAGCACATTCATAGGGGTGACCCTGTACTTCAGTTGCATGCACACAGACTCACCAATATGCTCCACTGAGCAAACATCCAGCCAAGCAAGCCATCCAGGGGCTCCATCTACTTCCCCCATTGGATGACAAACGGGCCTGAAGTTCTCTGGGCCTTCCCTGTAAAACCACCATGGAGGCTATTACAATCACATGTTTTAATCCAGAGAAGCCTTTGCCATGGCTTCAGGTGCAGTAGCTGTGCTGTCCATCTGGTGCTGGCCAGCGTGCACCATGTCCTCCACTCCGTGTGAGGAGCTACCATCTGCTAATCTTTCCTTTCTTGAGACTAGGGCAGAAGGGCTGGGAGCTTGGGCTACTCGGAAGCCAGTAGGAATGGGTGTTCTTGATAGATCTAAGCTATCCTCTCTTCCCAGGGTGCTGATGTCTTCTAAGTATGCGGATGGAGTGACTGGCCGTGTGGAGTTCAATGAGGATGGGGATCGAAAGTTTGCCAACTATAGTATCATGAACCTGCAGAACCGCAAGTTGGTGCAAGTGGGCATCTACAATGGGACCCATGTAGGTGGGGGTCATGAGGGGGTGGGGGCTGGGGCCTTAGGGTCCTGGGGCCAAGACCCCTGCGTGGCCACCCTCCATCTCATACTCCCACCCCCAGGTCATCCCAAATGACAGGAAGATCATCTGGCCAGGAGGGGAGACTGAGAAGCCTCGAGGATACCAGATGTCCACCAGACTGAAGGTGGGGGATGCCGCTGATGCACCCCAGCATTCCCATCTGCAACACTTCATCTATTCCTTCAGGCCAGGAGGAAAGGGGATGAGGTCACAGAACACAGAGAGAAGAGGTGGAAGGTGTGCCAGCACCTGGCTCTGGCACACATGGCAGAGGAAGCTGGAGTGGAGGTGGGGGAGGAGGAGCAGCAGGGTCTACCCAACAGGGTCTTTGCAGTACTCTATCCTGGCCTAGCTCTAGTAAGTCTGAGGAAGAACTGACAGAGGCAGAGGAATGGTGGGTGGGTGCTTTGGGCCCCAGTGCAGAGTTTAGCTTAGAAGGTACTGTCTCGAGTGTCCCGTTTCTCCTTGGGCACCCAGGAACCCCTTCTTAAACTGGCTTCTTCCTGTATAGTCTCTTTTCCTCAGCCTGATTTAACACTTTCCTTGGGTTCATCCATGGACCCCTCCCTCTGCCTAAGGCTATTCTAAGAATTCTTCTTCATGTTGAGCCATGGCAGGTGCTCCCAGCTCTGATACTGTAGATCACCAAAGGCAGACTCTGCAGTGCCATGTGCCTAGCCAACCTTCCTTTAGTGCCTTTATCAAATATCTCAGCCTTTCTAACTCTCTGAGCTTACCCCTGCCACGGGGGCTCAGTCTCCGGTGAGTACCTGTGTGCATCTCCCACAGGACAGTGACTGTCACCTTACCAATGTGGTATCTGTTTGCAGTTCAGGCCAGTTGAAAAGTCTGAGAGTTCTGGGTGGTGGTGGCACAATCCCTTTAATCCGAGAGGCAGAGGCAGAGGCAGACAGATCTCTATGAGTTCGAGGCCAGCTTGGTCTACATAGCTAATTCCAGGACAGCCGGGGATACACAAAGAAACCCTGTCTTGAAAAACCAAGGGGAGGGGGGCTGAAAGCTGCAGCCACACACCAATAGCCAGAAGGACCCATCAAGGTGCCGTTGGCCTCACTGGCTTGTTCAATTTTATTTCATATGTATGTTTTGCCTGTCTGTATATGTAGGTACCATGTGCTTTCCTGGTGCCCACAGAGTTCAGACTATCAGATTCCCTGTAACTGGAATGGATGGTTGTAAGCCACCATGTGGGTTCTTCTGTAAGACCTTCAGGTGCTCAGAACTGCTCACCCACTTGTCTAACCCCATCACTAATTTTTTGACAGCACTAGCAAATACACTTACATAATAGGAAAAAAAATATGGTCCTGCCTCCTCTTGACTCTTCCTTCTCAAGACTCCCAGTGAGGGTACCTCCTCCACTGCCTGTCACCATGCCTTGATTTGCTGTCCACTCCTGCCTGGGCTGCCTACCCCGCTGTTCTCTGCATCTGATACAGACCCTCAGCAACTGACTGTATTCCACTCTGGCATTCCCCCAGACTTCTACCTGTCCCCGACTATGAGACTGTGGACCCTAGAGAACAGGGAGGAAGAATATCAAAGCTGAAGTCTGGGCTGAAGAGGCAGCCTTGAAAAAGAAGTATTAACTAGGCATGGTGGAGCATGCCTTTAAACCCAGCACCCAGATGAAAAAGAATCAGTAGTTCAAGGTCCTTCTCAGCTACATAGCAAGTTGGGGCCAGCCTTGTCTCTGTGAGGCTCTTTCCTTTTTTGTGGGGGGACATAGAGAAGAGTTCATTTGGCTTACACCTCCATATTGTCTTTCATCATTGAAGGAAGTCATGACAGGAACTTAAACAGGGCAAGAATCTGGAAGCAGGAGCTGATGCAGAAGCCCTGGAGGGGTGCTGCTTATTGGCTTGATCCTTATGGCTTGCTCAGCCTGCTTTCTTCTAGAACCCAGGACTACCAGCCCAGGGTAGCTCCACTCACAATGGGCTGGCCTTTCTCTCATTTAATGGCTAATTAAGAAAATGCTTTACAGGCTGGCCTACAGACTAATCTTATGGAGGCATATTTTCCTTTTATTAAAAATTAATTTACTCTTTTCTCATGTATTACATCCCAACTGTACTTTCCCTTCTGTCTATGAGGCCCTGTCTTAAAAAAAAATAGAAAGAAAGAAAACCATACCAGGCAGTGGTGACACACACTTTTAATTCTGGTACTCAGGAGGCAGAGGCAGAAGCAGGTAAATCTCTGTGAGTTCAAAATTAGTCTGGTCTACAGAGCAAGTTTCAGGACAGCCAGGGCTACACAGGGAAACCTTGTCTTGAAAAAACAAACAAACAAAAAAAAAACAAAATAAAATAGAGAAGATAAACCAGACTTCATATAATATTTAATGCACCCATCGGTAGTTTCAGGTGTTTGAATTCTCATTACAACACATTTTCAAGGAATTGCCATTTGCTGATGAAAATGAGAGAATATTTGTTGTGTCATGAAAAGGTACACACCTTCTCCCCATTCTCATTTGCAAATTCTAACATTAAATTTTCTTCCTTTGGGTGGAGAGATGGCTTTTCCAGAGGACCTGGGTTCAATTCCCAGCAACCACATGGTGAATCACAACCATCTGTAATGGGGTCTGATGCTCTCTTCTGGTGTGTCTGAAGACAGCTGCAGTGTACTCACAGGCATAAAATAAATAATTCTCTAAAAAACAAACAGAATGCTGAGGTGGTAGGATACACCTTTAATTCAGGAGGCAGAGTTGGGTGTATTTCTGTTAGTTCAAGGCCAGCATGGTCTACACAGCCAGTTCCACATCAACCAATATTGTATAGCTAGAACTACAAGACCCTGATGCAAAAAAAAAAAAAAAAAGTATGGGGACTGGTAAATACCCAGTGAGTCACATAAATTTGGATCCCAGAACCCATGTAAAAGTCTGGACATGACTGCATACTGTACTCATCATAACCCTGTCCTTGGTGGATGGAGTGGGCAGAGACAGGTTGGTCACTAAAGCTTGCTGACTAACCAACCCAACCAATTACTGTGCTCCAGGCTTAAAAGAAAACTTGCCAATAATAAAATAATAATAATAATAATAATAACAGCAGCAGCAGCAACAACAATAAAAAACAGTGGGACTGGAGAGATGGTTCAATGGTTTAGAGCACTGGCTGTTCTCCCATAGGACCCAGGTTTAAGTCCCAATACCCACACAGCAGCTCCCAATCATCTGTATCTGTAGTTACAGGGGATCTAATGTTCTTTCTGACCTCTGTGGGCACTGTATGCACCTGGAGTACAGACATGGATGCTGACAAAACACCCATACATGTAATATAGAAAAAATAAATCTTTAAAGAAAAATAAAATAGGGGCTAGGAAGATATCTTCTCAGAGGTTAAGAGTACTTGTTGCTCTCCCAAAGGACCTGGGTTCAATTCCCAGCACCCACATGGTAGTTTACAACTATCTGTAACATCAGTTCCAGGGGACCTTATGCCTCCTTGTGATTTCTGTGGGCTCCTGCATGTATGTATACACATATATGTACTCAGGCACACACACACACATAAAAGTGTAAATAGTAAGAGTGATAGAGGAAGACATGGCACATTAACCTCTGGCCTCCATGTGCATTTGCTCACATACATGAAGACACAGGAACACATACATACATACATACATACATACATACACACATACATATAAACATGCCTTAAAGGTAATTTTTTAAAAGACAAGAATTAAAGACTGAAGGCTACATGCCAGTGGAGGCCAGGGTGGCTTGGAAAGGACATGGTCTTTCTGCTCCCTGATGGATCAGAGAGAGTAAGTACCTGGTGCACACTTACTGCATAGCAGCACTGTGATAGAGCAATGGATAAGCTGTGGCCTGAGGGAAAGGGGCCACGGAAGTGGACACAGCATTGCGGGAGGCATTTCTGATGAGTTGGGAGATGGCTGGGAACTTGTCTGTGCCCTGCTCTAGCTGCCCCCTGGATCTGCCCCCAAGGGCAGCAGGCAGGCAATGCCAACCATGTCTGGATGTGGACTGACTGAAAATCAGGGGGAGGCTTTAGGCTTGGGATTTGATGCAGCACTGGGAAAACATGAAGAAGGAAGGTTGCTATGTGCTGAGAAGTTGACACTTGGAGACAACCAAGGCCAGGTAGCCCAGGCTAGCTCTTACCTTTCCGTGCAGATAGTGACAATCCACCAAGAGCCCTTCGTGTATGTCAAGCCCACAATGAGTGATGGGACATGCAAGGAGGAGTTCACAGTCAACGGTGACCCAGTCAAAAAGGTGATCTGCACGGGGCCTAATGACACATCCCCAGGAAGCGGTAAGTGCCAGGCAAAGTGTAGCAGGGCAAAGGGTCTCCAAGTCAGGGAGCCATGGTTAATATTCCCTAACTGTCCATAGCACGCCACACAGTACCCCAGTGCTGCTACGGCTTCTGCATCGACCTGCTCATCAAGCTGGCCCGGACCATGAATTTTACCTATGAGGTGCACCTGGTGGCAGATGGCAAGTTTGGCACACAGGAGCGGGTATGGAGTGAAGGGGGTAATGGGAGGGTCCTGTGAGCTTAGATGGATTAACTGGAAAGCCTACGGCCCGGGTGGAGCCTTTTTAGTGGGGGCTGTTGGTTGGGGCTGGGTTTCAGAGGTCAGCTAGGTGTGAAGTGGGAGACGAGCTCTCCGTGTGCCAGGCCGACTGTGGTATAGGAGTCCTCGTTCAGGGAGCCGTGGCCATCCCATCTGCAGCCCCACCGGTTCTGTCTCTTTGCAGGTAAACAACAGCAACAAAAAGGAGTGGAATGGAATGATGGGAGAGCTACTCAGTGGTCAAGCAGACATGATTGTGGCGCCGCTGACCATCAATAATGAGCGTGCGCAGTACATAGAGTTCTCCAAGCCATTCAAGTACCAGGGCCTGACCATTCTGGTCAAGAAGGTAGGTAGGGACCAGGTGGGGATGGGATGGGGCCATGGAAGGCCCAGGTGACACTGACCATTGGTCACCTGCAGGAGATCCCCCGGAGCACACTGGACTCATTTATGCAGCCTTTTCAGAGCACACTGTGGCTGCTAGTGGGACTGTCAGTTCATGTGGTGGCTGTGATGCTGTACCTGCTGGACCGCTTCAGGTGAGCACCGTGCAGAGAGCCAGGCTCCTCCATGTGTAGGGAGGGCAGAACTGGGCAGGGCTGGGCAGAGCTGCCTCTCCTGCCCTCTCTCCCGCCTTCTCTTTGTACTCCACAGTCCCTTTGGCCGATTTAAGGTGAACAGTGAGGAGGAGGAGGAGGATGCACTGACCCTGTCCTCTGCCATGTGGTTCTCCTGGGGTGTCCTGCTCAACTCTGGCATTGGGGAAGGTGAGGTTAAGCCCAGGGCCTGCATGGCTGCATTCCCTGCTTTTCAGGAGCCGACCCAAGTCTCTACCCACAGGTGCCCCCCGGAGTTTCTCTGCACGTATCCTAGGCATGGTGTGGGCTGGTTTTGCCATGATCATTGTGGCTTCCTACACTGCCAACCTGGCAGCCTTCCTGGTGCTGGATCGGCCTGAGGAGCGAATCACGGGCATCAATGACCCTAGGGTGAGGTCCCTGGGTAGGGGTTGGGGGGTCAAGAGGTTAAGAGGGAGTATCTGTTTTGTGTGGGGTTTGGGGGGCAGCCACGAGCTGAGGTCTCTGTCCCCGCAGCTCAGAAACCCCTCAGACAAGTTCATCTATGCAACTGTAAAACAGAGCTCGGTGGACATCTACTTCAGGAGGCAGGTGGAGTTGAGCACCATGTACCGACACATGGAGAAGCACAATTATGAGAGCGCAGCTGAGGCCATCCAGGCTGTGCGGGACAAGTGAGCAGGCAGACCGAGGGCCGCCCTGGCCGGGGGCGGGATGCTAGAGGGACGGGCAAAGGGGAGCCCCTCACCCAGGAAACTCAAGTGAAGACTGTCTACTGCAGTGTGAGCAGGGTGGGGCGAGCAGGCTCCGCAGGGCTCCTTTGACTCTGCCTCTGCCGGCAGCAAGCTCCATGCCTTCATCTGGGACTCAGCTGTGCTGGAGTTTGAGGCTTCACAGAAGTGTGATCTGGTGACCACGGGTGAGCTGTTCTTCCGCTCAGGCTTTGGCATCGGCATGCGCAAGGACAGCCCCTGGAAGCAGAATGTTTCCCTGTCCATACTCAAGTGAGTCTGCCCCGTGCTGGAAACCTCCTCTCCCTTCTCCATCTGCTCCAAGAGCCTCCCACAAGGTTGGGAGTCCCTGGTGCTCCAGGGGCAGCACACCAAACTACTCCACTCCAGGCTGAGAGCTGTTAACTAGATACTGTATCATGTGGAGAAAAAGTCTTAAAGGACTCATTCCACCCAAACCATGCATTAACCCCATGGGGGAGCCTCCCCATTACCAGCCCAGCAGAGGCTACAGGCCTCCCCAAATAGAAAAGCCCCACTTGGACTGCAAGTCCTGGTCCAGTGTTGCCTCCCCTGTGAGCTCTGCCCATTCCCAGTCCTTCCCCCTGAATGCCCCGCCCATTCCCAGCCCCACCCCTGCTTCCAGCCCTGCCTTTCCTTTCCCCTTACTTACTACCTAGGTCCCATGAGAATGGCTTCATGGAAGACCTGGATAAGACATGGGTTCGGTATCAGGAATGTGACTCCCGCAGCAATGCTCCTGCAACCCTCACTTTTGAGAACATGGCAGGTGCGCCTTCCATGCTACTGTGATGCTGGGATGGATTCTCTTGGGGCTTTAGCCTCTGGGCAGGCAGCTGAGGATCCCTTCACACAGGGGTCTTCATGCTGGTGGCTGGAGGCATCGTAGCTGGGATCTTCCTCATTTTCATTGAGATCGCCTACAAGCGACATAAGGATGCCCGTAGGAAGCAGATGCAGCTGGCTTTTGCAGCCGTGAACGTGTGGAGGAAGAACCTGCAGGTAGGACAGGCCACCCTCCGAGGCCTGGCGTCCAGGGCCCCGCCAGGCCACGGCCCTACTCTTTCCCTACAGGCCATGGCACTGGCTCTGGCTCATGGGCAGGACCGGTGCTAGAAGCCATGGCCAGGGGCAGTGGTGAGTGTCCCCAAGGCACAGGGGCAGCACAGGCAGGGGCTGCCTGCAGGCGGCCACCCACTGCCAAGCTGGGCCAAGGGAAGCCATGCACCCAGCTTCAAGCCTCTGCCTGGCCGCTCTGTCTCCAAGGTCAGCTATTGGCACCCAATCCATAGGAAAGCAAACAGGCAGGGTAAGACAAGGGCCCTCCTGTGTATAGATCATGAATCTGAGATGCACTTAAGCCTCTATCACCCAAGCACTTTGACACCATTTGGGGACCCCCTTTTCATGCTGTGTCTTGCTTCGTGACTCCAAATCTAAATGGGGCTGATCTGCCTCAGGCCACACCCATGTGGATTTGTGGTTGCAGGGATGAGGCTGCATGTGGGACGGTCAGAGTCCACCAGGGAAAGGGATAGGGTGGGCAGTGAGGCTCAGAGAGACCTGAAGACTAGTGGCCAATGGTCAGGTTCCGATTCACTTGTCTCTTCTCTTTCTCTGGGTGTCTTCCTGGAGCTGTGTCCTGAGCTGACATTGACATTGCAATGAGGGCTGTGGGCAGACAGGGCTATTGGAGCCCCCACACCTTTCATCCACCCATTCTTGCTTTTGGCCCTACAGGTCCCCTGGGGACCTGGCCACAACTGTCCAGGGCTATGCTGGCCAGCGTCCCCGGATCTGCCTCTGTCTATCACTCCAGTTCCAACTGGACACTTCCTCGGGTCCTTGGCCCTTTCCTGGTGTGTGCCCTTTGGGGTCAACAGCCTCTGAACAGAAAGGCTGGTGCGGCCTGAGGGGGAGCTCTTCCTGTCCTCAGGGGCTCCTCCTTCTCATGATGCCTCTAAGCCAGGGCCACCCAGGAGCCAGGGAGCAAGGCGGACATCCCAGGAAGAGTCCCATCAGGACCCCCAAGCCCAGACCCAGCACAAGCAAGGACAGGCCCAACCCCGGGCAGAAGAGGCCACTCTTGAAAGTCTGGCTGTTGGTCCATCTGTTCAGCACAGTGAGGCAGGCAGGAGTCAGGGCCTGAGTGACCGGCCAGGCCTGGCAGCGGCCCCAAGGAGCAGGCGAGGGCAGGTGTGGCCACCACCCTTAGTTGTCTAATCGCTTATACATATTCATTTTAGGATAGAAAGAGTGGTAGAGCAGAGCCCGACCCTAAAAAGAAAGCCACATTTAGGGCTATCACCTCCACCCTGGCCTCCAGCTTCAAGAGACGTAGGTCCTCCAAAGACACGGTAAGGGGAAGCACCCCAGTCCCGCGTCTCTGACTCCTCCCTTGCCCCATGTCTGTCTTCCTCTCCCTTGCCATCCCACCCCTGCCCCCATCTTCAACCCTGGCCATCTGTGCCAAGTCAGTCTTTCACTCACCCTCCACCCATTAAAGGGTGATGTCCTTTAGAACGCTCCAGCCCTCTCCTTAAGCCCTCACTGGTCCTCAGCTTCCCCATGTGTCTCCACGTTAGTCCGCCCACCTCTCTCCCCATGCCATGACCCACACACCATCTGGAAGCTGTGTTATGTTGTTGGTCAGTCAGTCAGCCTCACTGCCTCTCTGGGCTCCCTGGACCCTGGGAGCCAGAGTAGCCCTGTGCCAGGTGGCCCTGCCAGGAGGCCACGCTGCATCTGTTTCATCCCTGTTTCTCTTGCCTCCACATGGGGCTTGATGCCTTCATTCTTGCCCTGCAACAGTCCTGCAGGGTGTAGCTGTGATGTCCCATCCGTCCGTCTGTCTGGCCACTGGCCCCGCCCCCCAGACACCTGTCTCACCTGTCTCACCAGAGCCATGCGTGTTGCATCTTCCATGTGGTCTCTGTGTGGGCCGGGGGCTGGGGGCCGGGCCTGGGTCCATCTGGGTGGACGACTGGGGCCTAGCATTGGCACTGACCCTTGGTCACAGGGAGACTGTCAGGTGGGGAGTGGGGTGTTGCCATGTTGAACAGGTCCCTGACAGAGGTGTGGCAGCAGCACCAGGTGATCTGAGCATGAATAGGATATCCTTGAAAGTCCTGGGGCCTGAGCACCTAAGGAAGGGAGGCTAAGACCAGTGCTTCAGCTCAGACCCCCAAGCACTGCCACAGGCCACTGTCAGAGTCAGACCTTCTGCCTTCAGAGTCAGATCCCTGTCCCCTGCCTTGGGCAGCATGCCACTGCACCAGAAATACACACTCAGAAGAAAGTCCTCCAACAGGCTCCCTGATCCTACCAAGTTACCCTCTAGCCCACAGGAAGCCCTCTAACAAGTGGGGAGTGTTACCCACAGGGGCTTGTGTCCCACAAGGAATCTGGATCTGTAGTTACACATCTATGTCCAGGAAGAAAGACAGACAGACAGGATTTGGCACGAAGCAAATGCCAGGTTGAAAGTACTAGGATGCTCCAGAGAGACCCACAAGGCCTGGCTGCTCAGTTCTACAAGGGCCTTGGTTCAGGAAGAGCGGATGAAGAGTAAGGATCTGTGGTTTGCACCAACTTGAGGCTCCAGGAGCTGCTGCAAACACTTGCCTCACTCAGATCAGGGAAAGTGGGCAAGGTCTGTGCTACAAGTTCTGAGCCAGAAGCCCCACAAGGAGGCACAGGGGAGAGCAGGCCAAGGGAGCTGTTGGGCTGGAATTTGTGTGGGAAAGGGGAAATCTGACAGAGAAGACAATCTGTACTTTTGGGGCCAGGTGGCCAAGGTGGGGAAAGTACAAAAGTCCTGCAGGTGGCAGACCATTTTCAATGGGTGTCACAGAGTCTTGGGGCCCCATCTGGAGCTGGCCAGGTACAACTCAGAGATCTACGTGGTTCCTTTCTGGGGACTTGCTCTCAGTTCAATCTTTACCTGAGCCTCCCTGGGCACCAGGGACCCCTTCTTCCGGGCCATCTGGAGCTGGCCCCACCCTGCAGGGTTGACTTCTGGGAGCTGGGTGGGGGAGGGCAGTCCAGCTCCAACCCTGTCTCTGGGGCTGGGTGCTGTTCAGAGGGAGGCCTGGGTGGGGGCTCCTTTGGATGGGGTGGGGTCGGTCCAGCTGCTGAGATCCTCTGCCCCTGTCCTGTGGCCGGTCCGGGCCAGGGCAGCACTGGGCGCTCAGGGCTGGGATCCCTGGTGGCCGGCGGGGCCAGCAGGTATTGATTGTTGGTTCTTATTTATAGAGCACCGGGGGTGGACGCGGCGCTTTGCAAAACCAAAAAGACACAGTGCTGCCGCGACGCGCTATTGAGAGGGAGGAGGGCCAGCTGCAGCTGTGTTCCCGTCATAGGGAGAGCTGAGACGCCCCCCCCCCCCCCCTCTGCCCCTCCCCCGCAGACAGACGCACGGGACAGCGGCCTGGCCCACGCAGAGCCCCGGAGCACGACGGGGTCGGGGGAGGAGCACCCCCAGCCTCCCCCAGGCCGTGCCCGCCTGCCCGCCAGTCGGCCGGCTGGCCGGTCCACCCTGTCCCGGCCCCGCGCGTGCCCCCGACGTCGGAGCTAACGGGCCGCCTTGTCTGTGTATTTCTATTTTACAGCAGTACCATCCCACTGATATCACGGGCCCGCTCAACCTCTCAGATCCCTCGGTCAGCACCGTGGTGTGAGGCCCCCGGAGGCGCCCACCTGCCCAGTTAGCCCGGCCAAGGACACTGATGAGTCCTGCTGCTCGGGAAGGCCTGAGGGAAGCCCACCCGCCCCAGAGACTGCCCACCCTGGGCCTCCCGTCCGCCTGCTCTGCTGCCTGGCGGGCAGCCCCTGCAGGACCAAGGTGCGGACCAGAGCGGCTGAGGATGGGCCAGAGCTGAGCCGGCTGGGCAGGGCCACAGGGCGCTCCGGCAGAGGCAGGGCCCTGAGGTCTCTGAGCAGTGGGGTGAGGGGCCTAAGTGGCCCCGGTCGGAGGAGTCTGGATCAGAAATGGTAGCTCCATCCTTCCTCCAGCCACTACCCCAAGCTACAGTGGGGGCCCATGGCCCCAGCTTGCTAGGTCACCCTCCACCCCTCCTCCAGCGCCTGCTCTCTGCAATCTGATTTCCACCTCTCTCCTGCTTCACCTCTCTCTCCCATGACCCTTCCCCACCCCATTCACTGGGCTGGCTCTGACCTTTCCTAGGGCTAGCCTTCACTGCCCTAGTGGCAGTGCTTCCCAGGGGTGCTCTCTGGCTCCCAGATGTCTAGGGCTCCAGACTCCAAGAGGGCTGAGCTTTCTCTTCTGCCTGCAGCCACAATAGGCTTCCTCAGACGCTGGCTCATAACGAGCCCCGCACCTTGGGCACCAGGGAGCGCCATCCGCCTCCCAGTCCGGTGTCACTCACCCACCACCTTGTACATGACCAGCTCTCCCAGTGTCCAAGCGCGTGCCTTCCCCGAGCCACCGGTGCGCAGCAGCGCGCTGCCTCTCTGCCCCAGGGACACCGGCGCGCACAGCCACCCCAATCCCGGTATTCAGTGGTGATGCCTAAAGGAATGTCAGAAAATTTCCGGGTTTTGTCTATTGTTGACGCCTACAGGGAATGTGAAGGGAGGATCAGGGATTTGGGGCGAGTTTTCAAAGTGAGGAGCACTGCAGGAGCGCTAGAAACAACCGCAGTCCCCTTAGGCTTGGATAGCTGGTGTCCCTGGGCTCCCAGCAGCCTCCAGAGAGGCTGAGCCCCCGGGTTCTAGCTGTCTCCTCAGTAAGTGGCGCACTGTGGTGCGGCGGTGGCAGCGCCGTGCACCACAAGCCGTGAGCACGGAGCCCAATGCCAGGCAGACGGCCAAACTGGCAAGGAAAGAGACTGGCCCGAGAGCATAGACCACCACCAGGTCTCGCGCTGCGAGTGACTGAGTGCACTGTTTGAAGGCGGAGTCCGAAAAAGCTGTCAGAAGGCTGAGCGTCTGGAGTCTTGGAGACACGCAAAGCAGGGTCTCAGTTTCTGCGGGACACAGGAGTGGCATCAGATGGCAGCAATTGCACCAAACATTATTCGTCCTGCGCCCCAGATGGCTCACCTGAGGCAGGACGCGGGTGCTTACGCAGCCAGGTGCAAAGCGGGCGCAGCGCGCAGTTGCACGCCCAGGGGTTGCCATGCAAGCGCAACTCGTCGAGGGCAGGCAAGCTATTTAGTAAACCCGCTTCAAGTGCCGATAGTGAATTGTCCTGCAGGCTGAGCACCCGCAGTAATGGGAGCGGGCCCAGGATTGAAGGCTCCAGGAATGCCAGTCGGTTACCCGCTAGGGAGAGGAAACTCAGTGCGCGCAACGGCGCGAAAGTGCCAGGAGACAGAGTTTCCAGCTGGTTGGAGCTCAGGTCCAGCCATTGCAACACTCCCAGACCCCAGAAAGCTCGCGCGTGCACCAACCGAAGCCGGTTGTCCCTCAGATCTAGGTTTAGCAGCGCGCCTGCATCAGCGAAGGCACCTGGAGGCAGTACGCTCACGCGATTGTGATCCAGCAGCAGTGAGCGTACTTGCCAGCTCAGCCCCGCTGGTACCGCCGGCAGCGCGAGTGCGGAGCAATTGGCCTTGCCGCCTAGTGAACATGAACATGCCTCGGGGCATTCGGGGGCCACCGGGGATTTGGAAGGGGCAGTTCCAATGTGCTCCTGGGTCCAGACTCGCCTCAACGACAGCAGCAGCAGCAGAGAGAGTTGCGGCGGAAGCCGCGAGAAAAAAGAACCTCGCATGGGGGCAGCTCGAGAACACAAGGGGACCTCGATCCCTGTGAGGCTTCGGAGTCCAGGTGACCCAGAGCTTGTCTCTGCCTTGCCTGCACAAGTATCAACTCTCTTGCCCTAGCACAACAGTTTCCGTCCCACCGCTGCTTCCTCGACTTGGGCGGGGATTAGGCACAGAGCCAACCCAGCACTGCCAACCACCTGTCCAGAGCTCCAGTCTTGGCTCGGCCTTGAGGTGGGAATAGAGCTGATGAAATCATTGGCCTCCCCGTGAGACCTAAAGAGCAGGATCAAAGCCACCAGTGCTGTATAGAATGCAGTTCCCAGTGCCTTGCTCCATACCCCAGTCGCAATTCCATTCCTACTCAGCAAAAGGACCCCACAGATACTAAAAGGACCCCAGTCTCTTAACTGTACATTGGTGAAAATGTAAACACATGATGGAGCCTAACCGCAGAGGGAGAGACCTGGAAATGTAGGAGGGACGACACATCTAAGGCAAAAGAGGAAGTGTTGAAAAGACGTTGCTTCCACCCCCTCCACCTTGGAACCCTTGAGGACAGTGTCAGTGGAAAGGGCACTGGCCTTAGGCCAGTCAGTGCAGCTCCCTTTTGGTTTGCCAGCTTACAGGTCCTGTCTTGGGGAATCTGGAAAGGTGGGAGGGCCCAAGGTCAGTCATCTTTCTAAGATCAACAGTAGGAAAGTGCAAGAAAGAGCTGAACTGGCCAGCTGGGCTAGGAGCTAGAAACCCAAGGGTGTGGCTCAGTAACTCAGGGTGGAGACACCCACCATGATTCATGCACAAACACTGCCTCTTGAGGGACATGCAAGAAGGACAGCACATAATCACTAAATACTGTTTAATTCTCCAGCCTAGCTGCCCTCCACTACTGTGGAGGTAGGGGAGGAGGGGGAGGGGGTGGAGGTGGCTCTAGAGGAGCAGTCATGGTCATGAGGCCTTGGTTCTCCAAGGACTGCATCATGGATACCTCCAGATCAGGGTCCATGAGGTGGGACTCCACGTGCACCGTGTGCAGGTCTATGCTTTCTTCCTGGACCCCATAGGGCCCCACCAACCTGCATGATGGACTACATCAGCATGAGCCCACAAGGCCTTGGCCACCCAGGGGAAGCCAGCCCTTGAGGACACTGCTCTCAATACAACTGTGAGCTGCACTTCCAGGAGGGGGCAGAGAGAGGACACGGCTCACCCTTGAGACTTCCTCTAACACACTTACCTGTTTTCCGAGTGTCCAGGGCACGTGTCACTGAGGAGGACAAAGGCAGGTGTGAACTCTGGAGAAATGCTCATTCCACATGTCTGGAAGTCCCCTGGAACATCTTCCTAAAACCCTCACACCCAACACACGCCATGGAAAACACTATCCCCAGCCTCTCAGCCTCTCATGACATAACCACCCCAAGAAGAGGCCCCTCAGAGCGTGACTAACAGCCCAGGGCTAACAGCCTCACTCCCACTGTGCCCAATCCCAAGCTCACGCACCCCTTGGCCCGAAAGACACCAATCGCCACAACAACGAGGGCACAGAAGCAGCTGGCACTGACACCAGCCAGCACCACAATGAGGGCAATAAGGGCCTCACGGCTGAGGCCAAGGCTGCATTCACAGTAGGTTCCAGCTGCAGAAACAAGGCCACAAGACCAGAGGCCAGTCACCTGCCTGTGGAGGACCTCAAGTCCACCCCCACCCTGTGGCCCTTGGAAGGACACAAATGGCTTGCCCTGCCTGGAAAAGGGAGGGGCTCTGGCTGGAGGGCTAATGGCAGAAGGCACCTGAAGCAGGGATGATCAAAAGGGACAGATATATCAGGCCAAGGGGGCTGCCAGCTGGGCAGGAGTCAGGCTGGGGGCAGGGGGCCATGTCCAGTCCCCAGCCCCACCACACACCTCTAGACGGAACTCATTGGAAGGTGCTGACCTCACAGTGGGGCTGTGAGGCAGAGGGTGTGGGGGCAGGGCCTCAGAGCACTCAGGCTGACTTGAACTTCATCCATACTTGGATGCTGGAACTCCAGGAGTTCTGGGGCAGAAAGTCCTGGATGGAGCAGGTAAAGGGGACAGGGTTGGCAAGCTCTGGCCAGATCTGAGTCAGAGGATATTAGGGCTATAGCTTTAAGGACAGATAGAACTTCTAGTTAAATGGGTGAGAAACCTATTTTGTCATCTGTTTGGTGTTAAAAACCATGGTCTCAATTTGCTTTTAAACATCAGGACTGCAGATCTCTAAGCGGAGTCAGAGTTATCTAACTCCTTGCTAATAAACCCATCCCCAAGTTGAGGCAAGCAGAGGTGGGTGGGTACATGTGTTCAGTTGCCCTTTTTATTTGCTTTGGAAGGCTAGGATCATAAAGCCTTTAAAGCCCAGGTTAGAGGACTACTAGTGTCCTAAGGAATCCTCGATCATCCCCTGGGATAGGAGAATCACTGGCTACATCTGCCAGAGCAGGATATCTGGCCATGTCCTTAGGACATTCCCCCTGTCCCCAGGGGGCAGATGACGCAGAACTGATGGCACTCTCTGGCTCATACATGCTGTGTTATTAGTCAAGAGCTCAGTGCTCTGAGGGTCTGTTGCCTTGGAGATCAGCCAGCCACTGCCCAAGGAAGCAAGTTTGCCTATAGGCTGGCATGGTCAGAGTTAACTTACATCTCTGTACTGAATTTGGTAACCCAGGCTGGGAAGCAGAGCAGCCCTACCCTGCTGTCATTCTTTTCTATGGGGAACCTGCCAAGCAAACTAAGAATCAGGAGGAGGAAATGTCAGCCCTGCAGCTGACTGAGCCCAGCCTCCTGCCAGCTGGAGCCAACTGGGAGCCAGGAAGGGGGCACAGTTTGAACCCAGTGGCCCTAATCACAAGGACATCCCTGCCAGCAAACACAGGTACCCTTCTAGGGTTGGTCTTTAAGGAACAGCTAGCAGCTCCTGACATGGGCTTCAAATTGGTTGAATGATATGTTGAGAACCAAGACTACTCTGGTCTTTAGGACACATCCACAAACTTAGTCCAAAGGAATGTAGAACAGAAGGTGTGCCTGAGGCCGGGGCTGGCACTGTCACCCTGCCAAGCCAGCCTAGCAAGTTTATATCCTGGTTAGGACAAAGACACACCCATCTGTAGCCTGGTGTTATGAACCAGATAAACACCCGATGGGGGGAACCTTCAGGGCCTCTGCTGCCACAACTCAGAGGAGTTCTTATAGCAATGGCACTTAAGTGGGGTAGGAAGCAAAGACTCAGGCCTGGGAGCTTGAGGAGAGTAAACCTCATTTCTGAAGTACTGTGAACAAGGCTTCCTAGATTTCTGGGAACCCTTAGGCTATGACCAAGGTTGTGTGCCTAATACCTGCCACCACCCTTTAAAATCTGAGGCAAGGTGATCCCTCTAGAACAGGAAGGGTGAAGAGACCTTCGAAGGAGACTCCTGCTCAGGACCCAAGCCAGAGCTAGTAGCTGAGGATGAGAGGTGGTAGTTCTGTAACCAACTGGGCTTGAGGGGACTGGGAAGGGACTGGGGATAGTGGCAGCAGCTCAAGCTGGGTGCGGCTTATGGCAGGATCTGGGTATGGAAGCAATCCCAAAGGGCTTTTCTTTTGAGGATGGTCCCTCAGGTCAGTATTCACTGACTGAAAACAGCTGTTCTGGGAGCCCTTGCTGTATCTCACCAGGTTCTGTTGTCTAAGGTCAATACAGACCCCAAGGTTAAGGGCAGGTCCAACCTGTCCTCAACAGGTGTCTGAGACACAGCCTACCTGCAAGGGTTACTGAGCCCTAACTTGGGGGAAAAAATTGTGTCCTGGGAGCTGGCACACACCTTTAATCCCAGCACTTGGGGGCAGAGGCAGGCAGATTTCTGAGTTCAAGGCCAGCCTGGTCTACAGAGTGAGTTCCAGGACAGCCAGGGCTACACAGAGAAACCATGTCTCGAAAAACCAAAAAAAAAAAAAAAAAAAGATTGTGTCCTGGGGTTTCTTCTTGCCCTAGTCCTGCCCTAGTCCTGTACTTCCGACAGCAGCTCTGGGGGACATGAGTACACACTTGTAAGCTCCAAGCCAGTAGAGAAAAGAGGACAGTGGTCTAATGATCCCAAGCACTAGCATGTCCTTAGGCAGCCCCTGACTGCTAGGCACAGGAGTGTACGTGACTCAGGTTCTCATCTGATGATCTGATCCCATGCAAATGTCCTAACAGCACAGAGCCTTGCACTGACTCCATATATGCTACACACAAGTGAAGGCCCAAGAGTCCCTTTTAAAGGCCACAAAAGCAGGATGGGGTTAAAGTTTAACTCAGGAGACTCTGAGCTGCCAACCCTATTCACTCTTGCTGAACAGGTCCCAGCATGTATCTAGGACAGGCTACAGAAGGTAGCTTTAGGGAATTTATTGCCCAAACACACAAGCTCAAGCTGGGGTAAGCTTGGCTTCTTAGGTGGCCCTATTACCTGCTGCTGGGAACCCAGGCCCCGGAGGGTTATCGCAGGGTGGCTATAGAGCGCAAACCTGTATGTATTCATGGGGCCCAACAAAATACATGAAAGGATGAGCCAATGTGCTTGACTTTGTTCTTTGGGTGTTGGGCAGGGAATGGGCAGGGGATGGGCACAGGACCATGGGAGCAGAAGGTACCCTAGGGGCTGCACAGGCATGAATGCTGAGGGTCAGAGCCTGGACGGGACATCAGTTGGCGTTCTTAGGCAGGCGGTAGACGCCCGCAGAGTAGATAAGCTGCTGGTCTCGGACCTTCTTCTGCAAGTAGCCCTGCAGCTCCTGCAGGTCAATCTCAGCCAGCGCAGGGCCAGTCATGACAAACATGCGGAGCATGCTGTAAATGCGCTCCAGAGAGAGGCTCTCTAGGTTGGTCAACATGGCCTGGATGTATGTCCAGAAGAGCTAGGAACAGAAGCCAGACATGGTTAGTTGGCCAACAAATTATTTGGCCCAACCCAGCCCAATGTGGAAATGGCCATCATACCAGTAGCTCTTCTTCCTTCTGATCAGCCTGGGAGGCCATGCCTGAGTCACTCTCATCATCACTGTCAATCAGTACCATGTTGTCCCTATCCTGAGGCCGCTCTTCCTCGATGACAGAGAAAGTGCCTGGAGGCTCCTCCCGCAGCACACCCTGCTGTAGCCACACTGACATGCGTCTTCGCAGCAGTGCCACAGGCATCTTCACCACCTTGCTCAGCTCCTCCAGGGTCCAGCTGGCTGTGTGCAGAACCGCAGGATGCAGGGTCCATTGGAGGTTATACCTGCTCCAGCATCTGTTAGCCAGCTGGACTCCCAGATGCACATGCATTGTCTTGTGTAACTCAGAGGTAAAAAGAATGGTTGATATCCCTAAATTCTTCAGGGGGCAGGGGTGTCAGTGTGTCACCTTACAGCTCATCAGACAGCAGTGTCTAGCACTAGCCCCAAGGTAGTGTGCTCAAGGCAGACCAGATGGGGTTCTAGGGACTCACCTTGGTCCTGGAAATACAGCAAGACCACTGCCTGCACTGGGGTCACCGCAACAGACAGGGTGCGGTCAGCAAGCTCTACGTCCATTGTCACCAGGCCCAGGGTGTGCTTCCAACTGAGTGTCCGCATAGCCTGGGCAGGAAGCAAGAACCGTCTAGTGGGTTCCAGGCAGGTCCAGATGAACAGATGCTACCTGGCACCAATGCCCTGTACCAATGCCATCCCTGGCAGGCAGGTAGTCAGCAGCAAGACCAGGAGACCTGGTTCCAGTCCCCAGCTCCTGAACAACCATGATATAACAATGGATACTGCTTATAAATTGTGTCCCTCTCATGTCTCAGTACCTTAGAACACGAGCTATTTGCAAACAGAGTTAATGTAGATGTAATTAGTTAAGAAGAGGTCATCCTGGTGCCGGGCGGTGGTGGTGGCGTACGCCTTTAATCCCAGCACTTGGGAGGCAGAGGCAGGCCGATTTCTGAGTTTGAGGCCAGCCTGGTCTACAGAGTGAGTTCCAGGACAGCCAGGGCTACACAGAGAAACCCTGTCTTGAAAAACCAAAAACCAAACACAAATAAACAAAAAAACTGAAAAAAAAAAAAAAAAAAAAGAGAGACAGACAGACAGACACACACACAATAGGATAGGCTTTAAGGCACAGCAGGGAGTGGTTATAAGAGGCATAGAGTATGCTGATATACCAAGAGCCAGGGAAACAAGAGAGTAGTTTCTTAGAGGCATCAGGAGGAGCACAGTCCTGCCAACACCCCAACACTGGACTTCTACTTAACATAACTTAAACAATATTTTTCTGTTTAAAACCACTCAGCCTGTGACATTTTGTTGAAGTCATAATAAATGATTCTGCTGCATAGATGGCACACGCCTTTAATCCCAGCACTTGGGAGGCAGAGGCAGTTGAATCTCTGAGTTGGAGGCAAGCCTGGTCTACAGAGTGAGTTCCAGGATAGCCACGGCTATCCAGAGAAACCCTGTCTTGAAAAACAAAGACCATTTACTTCAATGCTCTGCTAGGGCTACTGCAAGAGGCAGGAAGGATCGTTTCCCTTAGAGCATTCTGGGGCAACACAACCACAACCCAGTAATACATTTCTAATCTGGTAAACCCTCTAATTTGCAGTATTTCATTAAGGTAGCACCCAGAACACTGATTCCTCTGCTCTAGTGGCCAACTGATGGTCTGAGACCCTCTGGGACCCCTGTAGCTCTTAAGGGAGAAGTGTACCAATAAACTCACTTTAAAGATAGAAAAGGAGGCAGTACCAGTGGCTTCCCCTGGTCTCAGCCAGCTTAGCTTCCCTAACACTGGTTCTAAAACCATGACCTGCAAAAGGGTCATAACACATGGGCCGCACAGTCAGTCATCCAGAGACCCAGCTAGACCCTTTAGGAGCTCGGCTGGTGGAAGATAACGGAATTGTGGCCACAGGCCTGACCTGTTAGCACAGCCTTGGGGTTTACCAGAGCCATTCCAGTATCAGCAAAAATCAAGAAAAATGATACTAGTGTATGGCCATCCTAATTCTTTGGATCTGATCGACAAGATATGACTAAGCCATGTCTGGGACCCAGGGTAAAAACTTAGCAAAGCCAACAAGTACCTCATACAACCAAAATAGGTCAAAGGAACAGTAGGAAAGTACACAGGACTGGCCACTCAGATGACCTCAATTAGGAAGTGGTAGGGCTGTGGTACCAGAGATATAAACTACCAAAAGACTACTGGCTATACCTTCAGTTTCTCATACTTCTTGCAGTAAACATCTAGGGCTGCCCTGATGTCCTCAGGGACCTCCAGCTTCTCATCTTTAAAGGGAGGCCAAAATTCACTGGACAATATGACAGCATAGACTCCAAATGGTGGCTGTTCTTCCACAGGCCGCTTCTCATCTTCCTCACGGATATTGGCATTGATGCGTCGGGAATCTGCCATGTCCTAAGAAAGGATACCTTATCAACATTCTGGGCTTAATGGTGGTGGCAGGTGCAACTGTTGGGGCAGTCCTGGATATTTACCTTGAGCATGACCTCACAGAAATGCATGGGGGCCTCACCAAAGCGCAATTTCAACAGCTCCACATTACGAATCTCCCTGGAAGGACAAGTTTCTGGGAAGGGCTGCAGTATGACTCCATTTCAACTGTTACCCTAAGCAGACAACTAGGCCAGACAACCCACCTGCTCAGGATACCCTGGGCTGAAGGGAAGGCAGGAAGCACAACACTAAGGCCAGAGTTTGGTCATTTTGGCTGTTGAGGTTTCGTCTTTTATTATGTATTGTAATGCTAAATACTGTCCCCCCCCCGCCCCCCGCAAAGTGTGGCTGTCTCAGGGATGAGGAGATCCTCATGTATACCAAGTGATGATATGTAACCTTGCTCCTTAATTTAAAACTATTGAATAAAAGATGCCTACAGCCTATGGCTGGGCAGAAGAGAGGTAGACAAGGTTTCAGTTCCTGAGCTTGGGATCTAAGGCAGGACCATGAGGAGAAAGGAGAGGAGGAGGTAGTACCATGGGGAAGATGAATCATAAAAACACGGCCATGAAGGCTGGCCAACAGGAGTTAAAAGTGTCCCAGATGAAACATGGCAAGTTATAACTCAGGATTATTAATGGTAGACATAATAGCTACGAGAGTTACTATCTGTCCAGCTCTAGTGTTTTAAAGGTTTTACATATATATAAAAGAAGTAGTGTTATATATATATATATATTATACATATATACATCATATATATATATATAAATCAAGCTGTATGTCTTTTATCTGAAAACCGAATGATATAAGACAGGGTAGAAACCCCCAACTGAGATTAATTACCACAACACTTGGCCAATAGGGGCAGTACTAGTCATGTGTTCTCCTCCAAATACAGAATGAAGGCTTTAGGCCTCACCGCCCCCTGGAGGCCAACCAGCTCCGTGCTTACCTCTCAGGGCTGAAGCTGAACTGGTGGAGGAGGCGGTCTGCGAGCAGGGAGCGGTACTCATTGATAAAGAGGTCTTTGCTGCCGTAGATGCTGACCAGCAGGCTGATGATGTCTGAAGAGCGTCGCTTGGAACTGGACTTTGCTGCATAGTATAAAGGAGCTAGTGCATACCACTAGCACTTTGACAAGGAGAGTGACACCTTAGAGTTCACCTGCTGGATACAGCGGTCTCGCACAGCCTGGAGGGCTTGCTCCCAATGTCCCAGGAAGCTGGGAATAATGTCTCCCAGTAGAGCTAGGGGGTTGGTTCCTAAGGCAACTGTTCTGATAAATATTGCCTCCTATTTCATAAGGATCCTCAATCAGCCATAAAGAATACAACAAATGTCCTTGGGTTTTCCTTTAAAAAGTTGAAGATGCTGTGTTTATGCTAAGACCTGAGAAGGACAAAGAATCCACAGCCTATCGTAACCCAGCAGAGTATGGCCGAGCAAAAGATGGGACCTGGCCAGAGAATGCCATCTTAATACATGAGACTCAGGACCAAATAAGTGGGGTATGCAGACTTCCCATGAATCTGGTCTAAGTATAACCCACAAAGGCACCTTCTTTAGGTAGCTAAGGTAGCCAGTGAGGAACATATAACAAACCAGCTAATATTAAGCAAGGCCCTGACCTCTGACAACCCCCCCCCTTCCTCACCACCAAGTCTGAGGCAATAGCTGCTTCTGATATAACCAGGGTTGGGTAGCAACATACATAATCAGGACCTAATAGACCACTGAAGAAGCCCAGGAAAAGGCAGAGGTGAGGCCAACAGGTAAACTGACCTGGGTCAGCATCCACAGGATCAGGGACCCAGTCTTCGGGCTCGCCAGAATCATCCTCACTGTCCTGGCCGGTCTCCAGGCAGGCCGGGTCAGTTTTAGACAGCTCAACAGCCAAGTCCCCAGTCCCATCTGAGTCCCCGGTTAGCCCAGCTACAATCTGCCGTACTGTGTCCTCTCGTGTCCTGCCAAGATTGAATGCTGCTGTTCCTAACAATGTGCATGGGCATCCTGACACCTGCTAGTGTGGTACTAAAGGCAAGCCCAGCATCACTCTGAGAAAAGCAGGGGCTGGGGTCCTAAGAAGGGCTTAATGACCAGCTTTGCCAAGGAATGCACCAGAGCAGCCACAGAGGCTCCTAAGGCTCGAGCTGGACAGAGACCAGGCCTGGTCTCCTTATCAGGCTTGCTCAACAAGGCTGGGCCCTAGATAAGCTTCTCTTTGTATGGGGGTAGGAGAGATAGCCCCTTCCCCGACTCTTTCACACACATTCTCTCTCTCTCTCTCTCTCTCTCTCTCTCTCTCTCTCTCTCTCTCTCTCTCTCTTTTATACATACATATACACACAGTGGAACACTGTGAAGTGGGCTGGATGACTACCTAACACTAGCAAAAGGAAAAAGGCTCCTTACCCTGAGCCAATCCAGCCCTACCCAGGCAGCCTCATGTCTACGGCATGTCAGGGTTGACTGCTGCTCTGGTTCTGCAAACACCAGAGGTCAGCAGAAAGAGCCAAGTGCCAGTAGTACTCACCTCAGATAGCGACGGATGGGCTCACAAGCCACCTCCAGGATGACCATAGAGGGATCTAGCACACGCAGTGCCTTGATGGCAGAAATGTAGAGAGTGATGATGTCACATGTGTTGACACCTAGGGAGTAAGAGCCAGCGATCACACAAGAGCCTGGACAGCAGCCTTCTGAATGCCAGCACCTGAATGGGCGGCTGGCCACAAGGCTGGGTGACCTCATTCAAGCAGACTGCCTCCACCCTATCTCAATCCACTTACAGAAACAGTCTCTACAATTTTATAGCAGCAGTCTCTTATAGTTTGAGTTTAGAATGTCCCCTACAGGCTCATGGTTTGTTTTTTGGTTTTTGTTTTTTGTTTTTTAGATTTATTTATTTTATGTATGTGAGTACACCTGTCTTCAGACACACCAGAAGAGGGCATCCATCAGATCCCACTGCAGATGGTTGTAAGCCACCACATGGTTGCTGGGAATTGAACTCAGGACCTCTGGAAGAACAGTCAGTGTGCTCGTAACCGCTGAGCCATCTCTCCAGCCCCCAGGTTTATGTTTTGAATGCTTGATTCCCAACTTGCAGTGCTATTTTAAAGCCCAAGAGTCTATTTTAAGCCAGGTGTAGTGGCGTACTCCTTTAATCCCAGCTATTGGGAGGCAGAGAAAGGCAGATCTCTCTGAGTTCAAGGCCAGTCTGGTCTACATAAAGAGACCCTGTCTCAAAACAAACAAACAAACAAACAAAACAAAAAAACACAGAGGAAAAAAGCCTTTAGTAGTCAGGGCTTAGCTAGCAGAAATGTTACTTCCTGAGGACTTGGTTTCCTGTCTGTCAAGTGAGTACACGGACTGACATACATTTTCCATTATGATGGAATCTGAGATCAAGAGAATATATCCTTCTGGCCTTAAGTTGATTCTATCATGTATTTGGTCATGGAAACATAAAAAGTAGTATTATATAAACTTTGTCCTTAGGAAGCATCTACTCTAAAAAGACCACAAACCTACCCCAGACCAAATCATGCTCAGACTTACTTCAAAAAGAGATAAAGTTCAGGTTAGCCTGGCTCAGGGTTAGCCCAGCTCCCCCAAGGACTTCAAAATTGCTTAATAACGTGCTCCTTTCTCAGGCCTACAAATCCAGGGCTAGAAACTGTATGTGATCCCTGAGGACTATTTGGATGTCCAGGCCACAGTGGCCACACAATACCTGGGTGGAGGAGTCGAGTCTCTAGGGCCACCTTGAGGGACACAAGGAGCTGCTGCCTCTGATCTGTCCTTTCCAGGCAGTATTTAAGGTCCTCAATAGCTGGCCGAGAGTCTGGGAAGTCTGAAAAAGAACCATGCCACAGGGATAGGTAAGTGAAAAGGTGTAAAAAGCACTAAAAGATATACACAGCACATGATACACAACCTGGCAGGGCTCAGACAAGAGCCACCCATCAGGTACAAAATGTTCTACTGTCAGTGTAACTGTCACTGGAGGCCAACCTGACCACAGATGGCTCATCTGACCAGAATAACTGCTTCATTGAAGGAATACTTTGCCAGGCCAACCAACTATTCTCTCCATCCACTATGGATCATTAGTGCAACATTAGTGTGTGAGGTGTAGTGACAAAGCTCCAAGAGCTGCCTTGACTTACACAACACAGTCATCCCTCCCACAGTTCACAGTGGTAGATCGCTGAACTGTCCTAAGTTGTACTAGTTCTTGGGAAAATAGAAATAAACACTGTTGTCAAATGACTCTTGCAACTAATCAAAAATGCCTTCAAATCTTTTTTTTCCTCTCCTGATTTTTTGAGACCACAGGGTGTCTCTGTGTAGCCCTGGCTATCCTAGAACTCGATCTGTAGACTAGGCCAGCCTTAAACTCACAGAGATCCATCCACCTACCTCTGCTTCCCGTGTGCTGGGATTAAAGGTGTTAGCTACCACTGCCCAGCCACAAATCTTGATTTTTAAGATTTAAAATTTTTATGCGTGTATTTGCTCACAGGGACTGTTTGCCTGCCCATATGTATACGTTCTATGTGCATGCCTAGTACCAGTAGAGGGCAGAAGAGGGTTTTAGATCCCCTGGAACTGGAGTTACAGATTGATGTGAGCTGCCACTTGGATGCTGACAACAACCTGTGTATTCTGTAAGAGCAACAAGTCATCTTGACTAATGAACCATCTCTCCAGCCTTACCCTAGACTCTTCTACATATTGACACCTGATTATAATAACCTCATTATGACAAGGGGCCAGTCCCAAGCAGGAACCAAGATGAAACAAAGAGTGGATACCTAGAAGCACCTGCTCAATGCTGATCTAGACTCTGAGCCATGTCAGAGGAAGTCCACTCTGCTCAGCTCACCACCCTGCCAACAGCAGAAGGAAAGGAAAGCAAAGGAAATCACTGGGAAAAAAGTAGGTCCTGTAAAGTAAGAGGCAGGACCAACCTCGGATGATGCTGAAAAGCTCCTCAATGCGTAGGCTGGCATAGATGCGGTAGAAGAATCTTTGTACGTGGCAGCGCCAACGACGCAGTGTGTTGCCAGCTTCTGGAGAAGTTGGTCTGGTAGGGTTGTCCTGAAGGAACACTTTTCCAAGCCAACCAATCACTCTCTCGATCCACTGTGAAAGATCATTAGTGTGTGAGGTGTAATGACACTTAAAAGCTCCATTCTGACTCAGTAACCACACCCCTTTGGCAGGATCCTAAAGGAGCCCTGACTTGTGTATGGAGGCCAGAAGTATCAAGTCTACACTCTACTGCCCAGGGTTCATTGCAGCTGCCCCAAGAGCTTCCAGGTTCATGACTCTAGGACAACACTGCTGGAACACCCACTTTTATCACTCCCCACCATGGCTAACACGCATCCACACCAGATAGACACCTGAAGAATGGGAAGTGTGGAGTGAAGCAGAAACAAGGTGTATGGCTTCATGGGGCTGAACCTAGCTTCTGCACAATGCTAGGAACCCCACAGCAGAATTACAAACCAAACCTCAACAGTATGGGCAACCAGAGGCATTCACTAGGACACCCTAACTCCATGCCAGAGGACAAACTGCTTATAGGTTAATCCTGAAGGGAACTGTTAAGTCAGCATATGTTTTGTAGAGCAGTGGAAAGAAAAGTCTTGTAGGCGTCTTGCCATACTTGCCTGAGGAAACTCCTTGGAGCCACCCCTGGTCCAGGATTTAAAGTTTTAATTTTAAATGCACAGACCTATTTAGTACATACCAGATTTTTCCTTGTCACCAGGGTCCAGGATTGGCCTCTATACAGCACCAAGATAACTTCAACTGTCACCACTCCTGGTCAACTTGCCTACTGTTTGGTATCAGGTCTACAACTCCTCTTTTGCACTTAACAGGAAACAGACCAGGGAGGAGATTCTCACCTTGTGGAACTCACGCAAGAAAGAGCGCTCATACTCTCCTCGGCAGCGGTCTTCCATCCTTTCCCGGGTCACCTGATGCAGGGTGGTGGTCACGGCCTCAGCGCAAACCCGCTCCAGCAGACTGAGTCTATGCCTGGAGGAGATCCCCGCTCATGGAGAACCCACAATACACATCTGCCCCTTACCTAGGAAGGCTTTTCCCATAAAGATACTGTACACACACCCTATGCCTATGCCCAGTACAGTATAAACTTGATACACAATAATCCCTGGTTACAAGCATAGAAGAAAAAAGACCTCATCAGCCAGTTTATTAGCTTTATTCAGAGGTCTTTTGAATTCAGGACTAACGAGGCATCCAGAGAAACCGAGGCATAGCCAAGAAGCAGTACTTACAGGACCTGGCTAAGCTGGTTGAACTGTTCCAGAGCCTGCCGGCACCAGCACTGCTGCTTGTCACTGCCACATCCTGCACACAGAGGACTCTGCAAAAGTCGGTAGTACCTGCGGCGGGCATACCGGCTGTCTAGCTCACCCTCTAGTTCAGGGTCTGTGCCACCTTCTCCTTTTCTTTTGCTCTGCATATAGACTCTCAGGAAACGACCATAGAGGCGCTGAACCATCTCCTGGAATGTCCTGGGGGTGGAAAAAAACAGAACTCCCCGCAACATAGTGTGAACTTTCTCCCGAAGCCCCTGAGCTCCAGCGCCCATTAGCAAGCCCAGACGAGTCCATTTCTCTAGGAGTTCTAAGCTATGAAGATAGGGATCCAAGCGGCTTTCCAGCAGGCCGAATGCATCCAGAAGAAGCCCAAGGCATTGGGGTTCATCGACGGAGTTTTCGCGAAGGGCGATGGCATTCCAGAACTCCGTGGCAATGTTGCCTTGAAGGTCGTTCTGCAGCACTTCCACGAACCACTCCTCCAGGACAGAATGCAGACCGTGTCCCCTCAGAACCTCCACAGCTGCACGAAGCTCTTCCTCTTTTGGTGGGACTGCACCGCTGGTCCGGGAAGATGCCTGGGGCACGGAAAACCGAGAGCAGAGGGGCGGAATAGGAGTAAAAGAGAGGAGGGGCATGGGAAAAGCCCAACAACCGAAGGGCTGCCAGGAAACCAAACAAATCAGGTAGCTAGGAAGGAGGCAAGCCCTTTACAGGCGTGAGAACCCAAGGATGGACTCCCTAAAGTATGCAAAGTCGCTAGAACTCTGCACAGGCCCGCCAATCTTTCCCCGGCCTCACCAGACCCAGCGCGGCCGGCGGCACCAGACCGGTGCTCACAGTATTCCAGGCAACCAAGAGCTCCTGTCCAGGCCTAGAATCACAATCATCGGCGACGACAATTGTCGTCGTCGCCGCCGCCGCCGCCACCGCCACCGCACCCTCGGCCTCCATCACTGTCCACAAAACAGACCCGCCCAGCGTAGCGCACAGTGATGACGCAAGCGCGGACCTGTGGCGCAGCCGTGACGTTCGCGCGTCCGCGCGCTGTGGAGGCAGTGCGCAGGCGCGGGCTTGGCTGTGCAGGCGGCGGTTGAGGCTTCCGGACGCGGTGCGGACCATGACCCAACAGGGCGCGGCGCTGCAGAACTACAACAACGAGTTGGTCAAGTGTGAGCGTCGGGTGCTGAAGGCCGCGGGCCGGGGCCGGCCGACCCACTCGGGAGGCTGCGTGGACACGCCTCACGAGCCCCGCTCTGTGGCCTGCCCCTCTGTCGTGCCGGTCGGGGTCCGAAGCTCATGAGCCCCTACCTACAGCTCTGTCTTCCCGCCCACCCTAGGCATCGAGGAGTTGTGTCAGAAGCGGGAGGAGCTGTGCCGGCAGATCCAGCAAGAGGAAGACGAAAAGCAGCGGCTACAGAATGAGGTGAGGCAGCTCACGGAGAAGTTGGCCCGCGTCAACGAGAACCTGGCGCGCAAGATCGCCTCTCGCAACGAGTTTGACCGGACCATCGCAGAGACAGAGGCCGCCTACCTCAAGGTGGGGCTCTCAGATGTGCGTTGTCAGTACCCCACTACCATCTGAGGCTAGGTAGGGTCCACTGTGGTTCAGAGGCTGTAAGCGGGACAATGGGCTGTCTGGGATCCAGGAGAGTGAGCAGTGATGTGTTGAAAAGAGTACACGGTGTGGGGTGGAAGGGCTAATTTTACCACTCCCACCATCCTCCAGTATTAGAGGCTGAGGCAATGGAATCCTTCCTACTAGAGAAATAACATCGTTTTTATTTCTCTGGTCTCAGATCCTGGAGAGCTCTCAGACTCTGCTTAGTGTACTCAAAAGAGAAGCTGGAAACCTGACTAAAGCCACAGCTTCAGACCAGAAGAGTAGTGGAGGCAAGGACAGCTGACAAGTGCCTGTCTCAGCCGTGGCCTATGGCTGCTCAGTCCCCAACATGTCTGTCCTAAAGCATCTTTGTTCTTCACGGCCTCAGATGTCTTTTTATCTCTGGTGTCCAGAGGGGCACTTTCTGACTCCCACCTGCCTTGGGTGACAAGAAAAGCCCTAGGACAGTCCAATGGAGAAGGTGCTTCCAGCTCTGTACTCATATGTGCTACGGGGACCCTGAGCTCCTGGTCAGCTCCATGAGGGGGCCTCTCTCGGAAACTCCTGTATCCCCTTGGGCTGCCAGGAATGTCCTGGTCCTAGTCCGAGTACTGTGGGAGCCCCTCACTTTGTCTCCTCAGCCACTAGGGCCCCAGGCCAGGCATGTTGAAGAAAGAATCTTGACTCCAGAACAGAAACCTTAGGGCCCATCCCCATGGCCTCTGGTATTTCAATAAAGATTGTTTTGCAAGATCTGTGGCATTGCCTGCCAGCTACCATGTATCCTGTTGGTAGGAAGAAGAACTGCAGTTTTGCTCTACCTGATCTTCAAAGCACAGAGCTGAAAGTGGTCACCTCACTCAGCCCTAACCCTTAACACTCCTTAGAAAGCTGCTGGTCTTTTCCCCAGGTCCAGCACACAAACCTTTTCTGTGAGAGGCTTTGCTATATAATGGTGCTCAATACAGAACCTGGCTCAGAGATAGAGACGGTTCCATCCCTCAGTTCAAAGTTCTGTTTGGTCTAATACACTGCTGCTGCTGCCAAGACCCATCTCCCAACCACATATGTTGCTTACTTCCTATTTCCATGTGCCCTATTACCCAGCCCTTTGCCACAGCTTTTGGGGCAAGTTTGGAAGTATTTGTTGATCAAGAAGATCCAGAAAACACTGTTGTAGTCTACACCTATCATCCCTTTGTTAAGGAAGAAGGAAGGCCTTAAGTTCAAGGCCATTCAAGTCTGCGTAGTAAACTATAAACCAGCTTGGAACACAGTGTGAACCCTTTCTTTAAAAAGTGCCTATAAAGCTGGGCTTTCATTCTCTGAGAGAAACATACGTGAACACTCTGCTTGAGCCTAGACAAGCAGTATATTTGCTCTTAGGTGACAGGAAAAGGAGACACATTTAGTGCTTGTAGATAGCCCTATGTTTGCACTGGCTGTCAAGGGCTCCGAGAACAGTTTCCAAGCAGGCAGCTCTGCATCTATGTAGACTTTTGGGAACTCTGTTGCTCTAGCTTTGTTACAGGCTTATAGGTTCGGAGGTATCCAAATCAAACATGAGAAAAGATCTCCAAATTTCCATTTAGCCCCATTCCTGTGTGATACACAACTAGTTACCTTAGTAGGTTTCTGGGCCTGTGCTGAATCCTGTCAATTACAACACTCACCTTCCTCCCATCTGGCATCTAGGCCCCTGGGTCATGGAGTTGCAAAGCGCAAAGATTAGGTTCACCTCCCATGGTACTAACTCTGAGGGAGAAAGTAGCAGGCTTGCAGTGGGGAGAGAACAAAAGCAAAAGCCAGACCAGCAGGAGCTCCAAGTTTGACAATACCAGACTGAGGTCACTTTTGCTTTTTTGCACACAGGTGCCCAAGTTAGGACTCTACCTTGTTCTCAGACTGAGGGCTGTGTAAAGAAGGCAAAAGCAGCCTTGTTACAGTGCTGTTTATTGAGTCCAATATCAGGGGAGAAAAAAAAAATGCACCCTGCCATCTTTCATGAAGAGTAGCTGAGTTCCACCATAGTAGAATCATAGGCTGAGGGCAGGAGCTTGGATTTCGGCAAAGAAAAGATAGCTAGGGTATCCTCTCAATCCTGACAGTGACCACTCCCCAAAAGGTAGGAGCTGAAATGTCCGACAGCACCCTGGGACAAGATCTGCTCAGGCCTCCACCTCATCACAGATGAGACAGTATGGACAGATGTCAGCCTGTCCTACAGACTGTTTCCTCCTGTTCTTCCTTGGCGAGAGATTCAGATCTGGCCCTAAAGGCAGAAGGAGGTCACAGAGAAGGAGCGGAGGGAGAGCCAGGTGGGAGGGGCACAGAATACAGTCAGGGCTCCTGGGTATTGACTGGCTTCCAGGACCACCACACCTGGGGCTAAGTCTTGGCCATCCTGACAGTTGCAGGGGTCAGAAATAGAGGGCTGGCTCGCTGCGGAAGTCCGAGAGATCATTCTGACTGGCAGGTGTGAGCTGAGAGAAAGAATAGAATATAACCACTAAGGCTTATCCAGGCATTACCCCTTCCCCAAGCCAGTCAGCCTCCTTTGCTGGTCTAGGTGTTCACCCAGCACCCTCCACCTGGCTTACCATGACCTCCTTTGGTGGGAGCTCCACCTCAGTTGGAGCCTGCACCAGTGTCTGCTCCTGCCACTTGCTGAACGCCAAGGAATGCTTTGGAGTGTAACTGGACAGACCTGCGAACCAAAGACAACAGGCATGGAAACCCACAAATGTGGTGCAGGTTCCATTCCCAGGCTGCCCATCCCAACAGGTGTGATTACCTGAGCTGCTCTCAGGTCCCACGCTGCTTACAAATGTGGCCCGGGGCAAGAAAACTGCGAAGGCTTTCTCTGAGTCAGGCCCCACTTCCTCCTCTTCACCATCCTCCTCTCCTTCCTCCTCCTCTTCTGCCTCTTCCTGTGCTAGAGAGCTCTCAGAAGGGTACTCAAATGTTGTATGCAGGCTCTTGTCATTGAAGGAGATCTTCATCTAGGATTAAGAGCCATGTCAGTAGAGGCCCTACCACCCAGTTAAGCAGAGATGCTAAACAGGGAGAGAAGACCGCTTGCTGTTCCTTCTACCAAGAGTTATAGGCTCCACCTATCCCACCCTCTGCCTGCAGCAGCTCCTAAAGCTAATTCCATGTTCTGGGTATCTGTGTATAAAAGAATCCTAGCACCAGCCATCACTGTTAGGGGCCTGCTTAAGGAGCCCATCAGTTGGGCTGTTGGTGCTAAGCACCACCTATTTCAGGCTAGTGAAATAGCCTCACTCTTATAGAGCCTAGGGTACCAGCAATACCATCAGTGATCCCAACTCCTACCCTACTGTGTACCTCACTGGCTCCAGAATTTCATAATCAAATTCTCCCTTCTTTCCCAGTTTCCTGGTTCTAAGGGACAGAAAGCTGTGGGCAACCCTCTGTCATGATCCTCCTGTCTGCTACCTGGGCTGGGAGCCCCACCTCCACAATCAATGACTGCTGAGGTTCCCTAGTCCTCTCAGCTGAGCTCATCCTAGTGGGTTGGTAATGAACATGAGCACTTGCCTGCAGCAGATGGGGCAGTCTTGCTGGGCTCGAAATATTAAACTCCTAGGCACAGGACACCAACAGCCAGCTCAGGTTCCCCCTCTTCCCCTGGAAGGAGCCAGAGGCCCAACAGGATGGAAGAGTAGCCTGGCAGGAGGGTTGAGCCTGTCCTGAGGCAGCAGAGTGACCCTGGCACAGGTCACAGAATGCACCAAGGGCCGACAAAAGTAGGATGCCTAGACTATGAACCAGCATCCTCCTCCTGTCCCTCTCAATCAATGGTCACACTGTCTCACGTGGCTATTAATATCCTGAGCCCTCTGCCCATTGGAAGATACCCTGCCCCAGGACCTGAGTCCTTGAAGACTAGATCCCATTGGAGAAAAGTTAGGTGGAAGCTGAGGGATAATATCACCTGGCCTTCCTGACTAGCCTTCTGAGATAAGTACCCTAGGAGGAACCCAGGATAGTATAGGGTCAAACATGTCTGGAGCCTTCTATACCAAAGTGGCCCCTGGATGGAGCCCTTGAGGCCCATCCCCTTACTACTGAGAATACAGGACCAGCTGCCAGGGCCCAGCTAGATTAGCACACCCTCATTAGTCTGCATGACCAGTTCACAGCAGGGAGGCTGAGAGGATAGACACATGCGGGTACGGTGCCTGGCACAGCCTGGCCAGGCTGGGGGTAGGGAAGCAGCTCGTAAGCCTGCCTGTCTCAGCTGGGGCCCAGGCCCCCCAGTCACTATCTCCCTTGTCTCCTCTGGCAGACCAGTATTCATAGGTCCTCTTCCCCCTTCCAGCACAGGTCATTGGGTCACTGTAAGCATGTAACTCATGTTTATAACCCCTGCCAGGGGTGGAGCCACCAGGGCAGGTAGGGAAGGTCCAGACAGGGATTGTCACTGTACCTATCTGGTCACCAGTGTCTGGGGGACTTTACCCAGCACACCTAATATGGCAGGCAGGTGATGGCTTTCACAGGGCCCTGGGTGGCAGAACTTTCCAGCTTTTACAGGGCCCTTTTGTTCTCCCTCAACCTGCCCTACCCATACACACCCAGCTTGGGTTACCAAAAGGTGTCCACCCTGGGACTCAAAGTAGGGAAACTGCTCAACTGGCTGGGCTGGAGATGATGTTTAGCCAAACCCTACCCCCACTCCCTTGCACACAGCCTGTTTCCCATCCCCCATTTGGCCCTCAGCCAAAGTTCCCAAGGGTAACAGGACAATAGATCAGAGCTACCCAACTGTGATAGCCACAGCTGCTACACCCCCCACCCCCACCCAGGGCACATCCTGTACCAGTGAGGTTTCATGAATAAGAGTCCAGTCTCTTTCTGGGGTTCTGGGCTCCAGAAAGACCATCTATGGGTCACCCATGAGAAGAGTTGGATGAGAGAAACTGAATCAAAAGGAAAACAGGTGAGAGGACATTCAGGCCAGCTTCAACTAGGAGAGGCAGGTGCAGACTGGAAGAAGATGACGGTGCTGGAAAGAGCCAAAAGGACAGACCTGCCTTCAGATGGGAGCCAGGCTGAGGGACATAACTAGGTCACACAAGTGAGAGTGGAGGTTACACTGCTGGGGCAGGTAGAGGGCTGAGCCCTGAGGATACTAACATGCTAGGGTGTGGCATAGGAACAGGAGGTGGGAAAGAGGAAGCAGCAGCCAGACAGGTGGGAGCCACTGGTGCTCCCAATCAGGGAGGGAAAGGTGGAAGGACACCCCTCTTACCAAGAAAACAGTGGGGGCTGGGAGGCTGCAACATCCTACCTCAGGGAAGAGGGGGATAGATAGGGCCTCTTTCTCCCAATAGATAACCTAAATGGAAATATTTCTGCCAGGCTGTCTCTCAGAGACACTGGCCATCAGAGGCAACCCTAACAACCCAGACCCAGAGCAGGGCTGAGTTCCTGTGAAGTCATGTACCCTCTGCCAAACTGCCAGGCCAGTGAAGAGGAATTCCTCAGTCATACCCTAGAAAACCACCAGCATTGCCTTTGGGTCACCCAGTCATGGTGGGGAGGGAAAACAAAGTGTGCAGTTGCCCCAAGATCCTCTGGGACCACCTACTCCCACAGGAAGAATCAGGAGTCTGTGCCAGGGCAATTACTTGGGTTTCAGAAGGACCACCCTGGAGTTTCCTGGGGGCTGCAGGTAGGAGAGATGTCAGGGAAGGACAAAGTACATGAGGGCCTCACCCTGCACACTGCTCTGAAGGTTGGGCAGCTTTGTGCCCTGCCCCCTCCTACTGGCATTCTGTGTCTTGCTGGGCAGGGCAGCTGGTACATGCATAGGCAGGACAGCACAATCAGCAGGTTGTGCTGCTACAGAAAGCCCTGCCCAGGCTACTTGGCCAAATAAGCATCATCCATCTGGACCCCTAACTCCCTCCTTCTGGCCCAGACAGCCAGGATGCTGGCCAGGGTCCTGCTCCAGCCCCCTGCTAGCCTTTAGATCTTTGAGATCTACATGAACGACCATACCTGGCAGTGTGCTCTCTCACTTTAACCCAGCCAAAGGTGATTCTCACACTTGTCTCTAGACTCTTAGGAGCAGTTTTTCAGTTTCAAGAAGCCAAGTATCCCAGGATAGGAGCAAGGCTCTGGAAATAGGAACCTGGACTCAGCTCCCGTCCTATGAGCTCCATGGCCTCACGAACCTCCCAAGCCTCAGCTATACAGGGATGCTTTCATCACTTCCACTTCTTGGACAAGCATGGGGAAGGCCACCTTACAGACACATCAGGATCAGGAAAGATGGGGAATACCCTGAATCCAAGGACTCAGGGTAAAGAGCACAGGTGAGAGGGAAGAGACATGTAAAAAAAAAAAAAAAAGATATTACAGCCCTAAGTCTCCTTCCTCACCAGAATCTCCACCAAAGTCACTAGGGATGCAAGCCATGGCAGATGGAATTGGCAGGAGATAATGGCGAGGCCACTGTGTCAGGAAGCAAAACGTCAGGAAAAAAGAATGAGGAGGAAGCAGAGCTCAGGACAAAAGGTCCCCCAAGGAAACTGAGGTGGGTGGGGCACAGCATTAACCTGCGTGAACCTAAGTTCTAGCTGTTGTAGACACTGCAGGTGCCATCTCAGCAGGAGGGAAAGGTACACTTCCCTGTACCAGCTGACAGAGTCATGTGGGGTAGGCCTTGGAATTTGCCCCAGGGGATAAACACAGACCCTGGAACAATCAGGAAGAATCTGAGGAATGATTTCCTTGTGCCCAAGGGGTTCCAAGCTACTGGCCAGGGCTAGCGGGGAAATATGGCTCTCCCTAGTCATTTGAGCCTTTAGGGGATTATTCTTGGAGTTTCTCTGCCCAAGGCCTTCTTGCCCATGTCTGGCATGAAGCCTTGGTGTTCAATCCATGCTTGCAGAGGGCAAAGGCCTGGCAAGTCTGGCTCCCAGACTTTCCAGAGTGCTGAGAACTCCCTCCAACTGGCTTATGGGCTGTGGGCCCAGACTGACCTCAAAGTGAGGAGGACCTGCAAAAGAATGACTGGCCTTCCTTTCCATTTACATCCAGGCTCTGGATATCTGTCCAAACTAAAGTCCACAGGAATATGCCAGCTATTTCCAAATCAAAGGCCAAGCCAGAGCCAACAGGCCAGGCTATTTCCTAAAAGTAGACCTGCAATTAGTTGGAACTGCCCATTCCAAAAGGATGTTGGAACTCTGCACTAACTGTCTACTTCTCCCAAATCTCTGAAGTAAACAGTAGGCTAACTCCAGCCTGGGGCTGTCAGTTCACAGAGGCCCTGGACCTGGCCTAAGCACACAGCCTCTCCTGTGATTTATGGAAAAGGTGTTTCCTTACCACTTACCTTTTTTCTCGAAGAGCCAGCCTTGATGAGGCAGGACTTCTGCAGGGCCAGGTAACCACCGATCACCTCAATCTCATGCACGGTAGGGTATCGTTTCTTTTGTGTGTTCTCCAGGGTAGTGTGGGGTCCTGAGAGGCTATCAGCATCCTGTTCCTCTGTCCCTTGCTGGGACTGCCCATTGGTCTCACTTAAGTGTGGCTCCTGAAGGGTCCCTGGCTTCCTCTTGGGCACTACTATGAAAGTGTTGCTACCTCGGTTCAGGAGCTCTGAGGTGTGTCCAGGCCTGGCAGGGTGCAGGTGGTACTGGGAAGGCACACCAACTGCTGAGGAGGGCAGTTTGGCTTCTTGAAAGGCCTCCTCCTCTGAGTCTACTTCATCAATGAAGGTGACTGGAAGTCCTGGCCTCACAGGCTCCTGGCCCTTCTTGGCCAAGCCTGGAACCCCTAAGCCTTCAGCTGGCTCAGCTTCAACAGTGGCTGGTAGAAATGGAGGTGGTGAGGCTGGCCTCTGCCACCTAAGAGACTTGTCTGTGTCAGAAATGGCTGGCCTGGGGCAGCCCCCCTCCCTAACTGCCCACTGCGTCTCACCAGCCAAGGGACTCTTCTCTAGGGCAGGTGCACCATCCACTGTAGATACCAGCTGGGATCCAAGCCCCTGGCTCTGAGAGGCCCAGCCCACCTCCCACTTTGGCTCCTCCAATTGCCTCCCCGCCAAACGATGGTTCCCAGGGGCTTTGCGCTTGGGGATCAACACGAAGGAGTTGCGGGAGTTCACTCGGAGGTTGGCCAGGGCCCTGGCCTGAAGGTCCCCGATTGGGATAGTTTCCATGTCTGGCTTGGAGGATGGCCTTATTTCGAAGGAGTCATTGGCGCTGGTGGCAGAGGAGACCCACTGGCGCTGACTGGGAGTGGCACTGGCTGGGCTGGGCGCCGGGAAGGCAGGGGGCCCAACTGGAGTGGCACTTGGGGGCGGGTGGAGGGGGGGTTCCTTTGACTCCACCTTTGGCTTCCACTTGCCCGGTACAGGCGGAGACCCCGACAACCCATTGGCAGGGCCGGCAGGGGATTCCTGAGTCATGGCTCCATTAGAAATCGAGCGATTGACCGCACTGCGGGGCAGGCCCCGAGGGTGGACAGTGAAGGAGTTGCTGCCGGTCTTCTGTAGGAAGTCGCTGCGCCGGGCCCCAGGGCCGGCAGTGCCGTCGGGGTGCGCGGGCTCGCAACAGGCAGAGGAGCGCTGACCCGCGCGCTGGGCAACGGGGACAGGCGAAATAGGGGGTGCAGGCTGGCTGGGGAGCACCGGTGGAGCAGGAGCCAACGACCGATTGGTAGGAGCGCGCGTGGCAGCAGATGCAGACGCCACGGGAAGCTGCGGGAGCGCAGGGCGGAAGCGCTCTGGGCTCCCGCGGTGGCGGGGCGCAGCAGGCGAGTCGAACTTTTCCAGAAGGCGGCTGACACGGCCAGGCTGTGGCGCCTCGTACACCACTACCTCGGCAGCGCGGATGCCTGCAGCGGGCGGCACAGCGGTCGGGAAGCCTGGCGCTGACTCGATAATGAGGATGTTGTCGGCTCGAATGGTCCGCACACCGGGCACGCGACAGTACAGCTCCAGCAGCTGCTGAGCAGGCCGCGTCCCGCGCCGCCGCTCCGATTCAAGTCGCATGAACGGGTTCTGGCTTAGCGGACCCAGACTCTCGGCCAGCACCAACCGCTCGTTAGGCCCATCCGGCGCCGCTCCAGATCCCGGGCCTCCACTCAGGGCGGCCAGTTTAGCTCGCCTCCGCTCAAGGACCTCCCGTTTCCAGGCGGGCATCACAGCTCGCGGCCCCGGGTCAAGCCGCCCCAGGCCGGCCATGCTGCGGACGCGCGGACGCCGACCGGACTGCACGCCGACCGCGCGCGGTATAGACTCTTGGCTACCTGCCTCAGTACCGCTCCGTGCCACGCCCCCCTTGGTAGCCGCCAATTGGGCAAGCGCGCTCGGACCTAAGGGCAGAACTGCCTACCTAAAGCAGAAGCATACGGCCCAGTTCACTGGAGAATATCCACTAAAACCCTCCCCTTTAGCGTTCTCATTGGACTACGACCGGCACCAGCCAGACCCTATTGGTGAAGGTCTGTGGCCACTCCCCAGTGAAGCGCTGCTCAGTGGCTGCTCCTCACTTCCGCCTCTGCGCTCTGGACCCGGCGCCTTGGACCCCAATTAAAGTAGGGCTGGTACTTTAAAGCAGGTAGCTCGTAGCGGACCCTTGCGACCTAGGTGACCTTGGCACAGTTCTGACTTTAGTACACAAGCCGTCCACCTTTAGGTCCAGGCTCCAATCTGGAGTCCTTGAATTGCTGTGGGGAGGCAGCCAAGGTCCCCTTTTGGACCTAGAAATGCTGCTTCTGAGATCCACCCGGGCATAAAGAATGCGTTTTTTGAGAATCTTGGTTTTGTAGGTCCCAGACCTACTATGTGTGTGAATATCTGGTGCACAGCTTGCCACCCATGGTCCTGCCGGGTATCCATTCTGTGTAGGAGGCACCAAGGAAGCAGCCTTGTTTCTGCACGCACACAGGTTACACATAAAAACATAGCCTCACACATTTAGGCAGTTCTGTCATGCAGAAAAGTACAACAAGGGTAAAGGTCCCACTGACTCCTGTTGGAACACCCACTTCCAAGATAAAAGAGGAAATACACAAAACAAAAATTTAAGAAATGTTACAAGGAAAACCACTCCAAAGTTCAGCTTGTATCTTGCTTTGAGAAAAAAAAAATAGCCCAATCCTGGATTAGAGACATTTTTTTTCCTAGCTGGGGGCAAACCAGACAAGTCAGCCTTTGACGCATTTCCTCAGTGTGTGACATGCCTGGCTCTTCGTGCCCAGCAGAGGAGGCATGGGCTGCTGTGCTGGAGCACAGACCAGCATACCTGCTCTGCAAAGGACCACACTAAGTTATTAACCTAGGGAACATGGCAATGTCATGATGTCTGGTTATTACAAACGAAGACTGCTACAGACATCCAGTCTTTAAGAACCAGGCACACTACTAACCTTCTTCATCCAAAAGAAATGGCCCAGGGACTGGTGTGGTGTTAAGAACATCGAAGGAGGACCTGGATTTGGCTCCTAGAGCCTGGATGGCTGTGACTTGTTCCTGGGGATCCAACGCCCTCTGCTGGCCTCCATGGACATTGCACATGTGCTGCTCAGCCACACTTTTTAAAAAAACGAATGACCTAGTCAGCAGGGCAGTGGTGGCGCCCGCCTTTAATCCCAGCATTTGGGAGGCAGAGACAGGCAGATTTCTGAGTTCGAGGCCAGCCTGGTCTACAAAGGAGTTCCAGGACAGGCAGAGCTGTTGTTACACAGAGAAACTATTCTCAAAAAACAAAACATAAGAATGATCCTACTAAAATAGCTACGCATATTGAGGAAACTGTATTCTGCAGGTCACATTTGACCTGTCAACTATTAACTTTTGTTATTGTTCCTTTAGACTTTCTTCTGTCTCCCTGTCCCCCCTCCCTCTGTCTCTCTCTCAGGCTGGGTCTCACAGCGCAGGCTGGCTTCCAGCTATGCTGCCAACAACGACAATGTAGTTTTGATCCTCCTGCCTCCACCTCCTCTTAAAATAAGATTACAGGTAAACACTTGATCAACAAAGTTATAATCAAATGTCCCTTTTCTTTCTTTTTTTTTTTTCAGCTACTCCAGGAAACAGTGTGGCATCCTGTTTTAAATCCTTTTAAAGTGTAAAATTTAGAGCTTATGAGATGGCCCAGCAGGTAGAGGTGCTTGCAAGCAGGCCCATGCTACCTGAGTTTGCTCCCTGATATCACCAGGCTGACAGAAATAATTTGCATAAATGGTATGATATCCATACACCTGCATTCACACACACACACACACAGAGATAATAATGTAAAAACCATAATGTATTTCAGTTGGTAGGATGCTTGCCCAAGCCAGATGTGGTGGTGCATGCCTTTAATCCTAGCTCTTGGGAGGCCAGGAATTAGAGGGCTGTTCTACAGAGTGAGTGCTAGTCCAGTGCAGGTTACATAGTGAGTTCCTGTAGCAGCAGCAGCAGCAGCAGCAGTAATGGTTGTCTAATATGCATGATGGCCTGGGTTTGATTTCCAGAATCACATAAAACAGGAAGTTAAAGGTCATCACTGATTACAAAGTGAGTCTGAGGCAAGTCTTTGCTGCACAACACCCTATTTTTAAAAAATGTAAAAGCTGTCCTCAGACCTGGCCTCAGACGATCACCTGTCATCTCAACTCTGCAGTGTTGTCATCAGAACTCACCAACTGCTACTCACTAATGCGTCAGGGCTCTGCTGTCACACACTCTACAAAGAACAGCCCACTGTTTTTAGCTGGGGTGGGTAGTAGTGCAAGTTACCCATCTCCTACAAGAAGAATTGGGGATTTTCCAAAAAATAATCTAACACTCAAAGTACTCTAGCCATAACCACAACCCTATGACCCCCTGTCCACATGGCAAGCAGCATCTTAGCATTCATCTGATGCAAACACTGAGATGCCTAAGTATATAGTGTTAATTTCAGGAAACATTTTTTTCAGCAAATGGTCTCATTTGGCACATGACTGTCATAAACTCAAAGACCTTAAGCTAATAGACTTCACCTGTTCACAAGCTCATATGTATATGCATCCACTTCCATGAGCATGTGAGCATCTGTTCCAAATGTCTATGCTTCCTTTTCTAGGTCTGTCTGTCTGCCTCAAGTGTACTAATGACACCTGCCACAAGGCGGTGGGAAAGTCCATGAAACTGCAGTCTGTTGGGCCAGGAAATCAAGCAATTCTTGAGACCAGAATTTTTTTCTCAGATGGCAGATGCCCACACAGGGTCCTATTCCTGCTCTTTGTCAACAGTCTGCTCTCTCTATGTGAGGTGGAATGAACAAAAGGCTAGTCTTTGTCAGGACAGAGGAAAAGGGATGCCAATCGTGTAAGTAAGTCTGGCCTGGACAAATGAAGGGGTGTATTCTGCCGTCAGTGCTGCTGTGAACAACCTGATTTATAAAAGGGTACATCACCATGGGAAATACTCAGAGCCTATCAGGATATTTTACTTATGTGAAGTCTCCAAATGTTGGGAAAGTTCAGTATTGACTGTCAATTAGAGCATGAATAACTGGAAATAAGTTTTAATAAACGAGGCTTCACTTTTAAGTTTTGCTCGAGGAAACGATCTTAGATACAAAGAAAACTGGACAGTAAACTGGGTACAAGCAGACACTGATTTCTGACCAAAACTCCACCAGTGTGGCACCAAGTAGGGTCTGGACTGGGAGGTCCAGAACTCCAGCTGCGCAGTGCTGCATTTCCAACCACCGCAGGAGGCTAGTTGACGCGACACGCCCGGATCATAAGAAGCTGCAGGAGAATGAAGACCGGAGAAGTGATCAGGCCGAACCAGAGCTCTCGAGTCTGCTCCACTAGCTTCTGACACAGCAGCATCTCAAAAACAAACTTGAGACTAAGGACGGTGAGAACCCAGAAGAGGCGCAGTACAGCCAGTCGCTTCTCTCCATCTTGGAAGAGACGAACGGAAACGATGGTGGTGAAGTAGGTGCTGAGCCCGTCGGCGGCGAAAAAGGGCACAAAGACGTTCCACCAGGAGAGGCCTGGAGCCAGGCCATCCACTCGCAGTGCCAACAACACGGAGAACACCAATAGGGCCAGCAGGTGCACGAATATCTCAAAGGTGGCGAAGCCCAGCCACTGCACCAGCTCCCGCAACGAGAATAACATCGTGCCTGTTTAATAATACCGGTCTCCGGTGCCCCGCACCGGGCCGTGACGTCTCCGGCCGCGGACCTGGCGACTGCCTGCTACCGCCGCTGCACACGCAAAGCAGCAAGCAGCCCAACCTGGCCTGGACGCCGGCCCTGGGGCTCCGCGGCCCTTAGGAACCCAACCCCGGACCTGGAACGGGATGCTAGAAGAAGCCCGTAAGGTCCAGATGCTACGCCTGTCCGTTCCCGCTGGCGCGGCCGAAACGCGTCATTTCCTGTTGACAGCGGAAAGGGGAAGTTAGTGGAGTGTGCGGTTCAGACCGGCGTGTGCAGTAATGCAGGTTCCACAGCTCCTGGTGCTTTTTGGCAGCCAGACTGGCACAGCCCAGGACGAGGCGGAGAGGCTGGGCCGCGAGGCCCGGCGCCGGCGGCTGGGTTGCCGCGTGCAGGCTTTAGACTCTTACTCCGTGGTGAGACTCGGGCGCTACGGCGGAGACCCTCCTCCGGACTTCGCGTCCTCTAGCGGAGGACGTTTGAGTGCAGCCCTTTGGGGCCCAAGTGGATTTACCGAAAAGGGAGGCACGAAGCTTAAGCCTGAGAAAGAGAAGGCCGGGTAGCCATTGGGAATAATTGTCCAAACACTTTTACTCTGTTACCCTAGGTGAAGATGGTGGTGGGATGCGGTGCAGGGAGGGCACTGATCTGGGCTGACAGAGACCTTACACCTACCTTTGTCTTGTCCTTGAGGCGAATCTCATTAGGGAGCCCCTGGTGATATTTGTTTGTGCGACCACAGGCCAAGGAGACCCTCCTGACAACATGAAGGTAAGGCTGTTTTCATTACTATATAAGAGTCCCAGTGTGCACAGAAATAGCTTCCCTTCAAAGCATGTTGTCTGTGAGAGGTGCCTTTGAGAAATATTATTTGTGTAGATCTGAGGAGAGAAATAGGTCTGAGTAACTACTCAGTAGCCTTGACCATTTTGTTTACCAGACGGCCGTGAGTCTAGTGTGAGTGATGTGTTGAAGTCCGAGCTTGGTAACACTCGGGGACCATTCTTCAATTCACTCTCTTTTTTCAAGCACATATTCCTGGCCATCTGGGTCACAACAGCCACACTTTGCCTTTATGGAGTTCAGTGGCCAAAACAACAGATTTAATGGTCAGTTACCAGGAAACCCCTGGTGCTAGGGAAAATGCCAGATGTTCAGGGAGTGAAGGGGGTACTGAAATTGGACACAAGTTTTTGGAAGCATGCCTTTAGCTCTTGGGAAGCAGATGGAGCTAGCCAGGGCTACATAGGGAGACCCTGTCTCCAAAATAAATTAATAAAAGTCAGGGGCAGATGATGGTGGGATGCAGCCTGTGTGAAGGGCAGAAAGTTAAGGATTCCCCAGCCATGAACTGTGCTGACAGAAAAGAGAAAGAAAAAAAGGTTGATTCAAAAAACCAGGGGAGCTACAGTGAAACATGTCGGCTTAAGATGAAAGCTATAGGAACTATGGACGTGACACAGTGACACTGCAGTGTACCGAGACCACTGCCTATCTGAAGGTGGCAAGATAATGCTAGGGAATATATCACATAAGCAGAAGGTGCGCATGTGCTCTGAGCTGGGTGGTAGCTCGAGGCTGAGTAAACCAGGCACATTCCAGAGAGACCAAAAAGGTAAAGTCAACAGGATGTGTAATCAGGGGTCTGGAAGATGAGGGACAGAATCACAACACAGGAAGCAGGATCCATAGTAATTCCACCTGTGGAATGAGAGGACCAGGTAGGGCAGGTGCCAGGAGGTACCTAGAGGAGCTACAGTTAGCTGTGCAGGACTAGGAAGGTCTTGGCACAATCTCACTGTTGAAGTACCCAAAATAAAACTGAAAAAACAAAGCCCCCTATCCTTCAAGCCTGCCATCTAGCATGGGCAGGGTCAGTCAGGAGGAGCTCCCTTTCCCAAGATCAGTGATAGGGTGGAAGGCTTTAGAGGCATCCCTGGGATCAGTAGTGACTGCTAAGGAGAGCAGTCTGTGGGGGCAGACACTGAGCTCCAGCACTAGAGAAGATGAAGTAGGATCAGGAGTTCAAGGCTGCCCTCATGTTAAGAAACTATATCAGCCAAGTATAGTGTTATACATCTGTAATTTCAGCCCTCCAGAGGCTAAACCTGAAGGACCAAGAGTTTGGAGCCAGCCTCAAACTAGTGTCAACCAAAAGCATGACTCAAAAATAAATAACTTGTCAGGCAGTGGTGGCACACTTGGAGTCAAAGGCAGGTGGATCTCTGTGAGTTGGAGGCCAGCCTGGCTTACAGAGGGAGTTCCAGAACAGCCACGGCTACAGAATGAAATCCTATCTCAAAATAAAAATAAGGGGACAAGGAGGTGAGTGAATAGGGACCCTCCCTCAGGTTTGAGGTGTGGTGGTCTGTGGATGGGTCACAGCAGCAAGAGTCAGAAGTTACTGTCTCAATCACAACAGAAACTGAAGTCCTTTGAAGAGGCTACAGACCCAGCATCCCAAAACACATGCAGGAGTATGGTTCCTCGTGTCTGCAGGACAGGAAGGCCTTAGCCTTGGCCTCTGCCCTAATCCTCTTCTAAAACACATTGTAATTATAGGAAAAAATCCAATAACTAGGTCTCTGCTTATCCCTTTCTGGTGAAATGTACTGTGACAGGCATGTCCCAGAGCTTTTCCATCAGCTTTCCAAGAGCTTCTTAAGTACAAATAGGAGAGAGAGAGAGAAGAGAGAGAGAGGAGAGAGAGAGAATGAGAATATGAGAATGAGAATGAGTGAGTATGTCTGCTGGAGTGAAGACTATAGGGAAAGGCGGAGACAAACAGAACCCAGAATTGAGTGTGGATGCAGCACTCATGGGCTGAGACCAGGACCCAAGTAGGACACAGAGAAGTAGGGAAGCAGGAAAAAATCTGCAGAGTATTAGAAGATATTGCTGAGCAGTTCTCCCAAGAAGTGTAACAGAGAAACTGGACGGTGGAGGAAAACAGTCAACAGAGCTTAAAGATCACATGAGGCATGATGTGACAGAATGATGGAGGGGTAGGCAAGCACTTAGTAAAGATAGTAACAGTGTCACACAGCTGGGTGGTGGTGGCACAGCCTTTAATCTCATCACTCCAGAGGCAGATGGATCTCTTGAGTTCAAGGCCAGCCTGGTCTACAGAGAGAGCTCCCGGATGGCCAGGGCTACACAGAGAGACCTTGTCTACAAACAAATAAACAATGTCACATAATGGAAGGACAAAACTGCAGCCTGAGACAGTGACCACATGCTTGCAAAGGGGCACCCACAGAGGATGGGTTTAACTATTGGGGATAATAATCAGCGTGGCCTGATGGCTGACAGGCCAGAGGGCAACAAGCTATAGTTAATAAACTGGAAGGGTCAATATAAACCCATAATCTGAGGTTTATGAGTTAGTGAGTCGACACCATCAGACATCAGAGCCCAGCCCGTCTCCCTTTTTTACCCAGAGGACTTGAGCGAGAACTTATGGCTGGCCCATCCCTCCTGCAGTGGACTGGCTGGTCCACCACTATAGTAGTAGAAAAGCAGGTGGAGGGTGGTAAGTGAGTTCACCCCTAGGTCAGAATAGGAAGGGTACTTCGTTGAGTATACTGTAAGAGGGCATCACGCTGTCCTAGTAATTAGATGGGGCACTGAGCTACAGGTCGACATATATAAGAAATACGCAGTTTGGATGAGTTTTCTTGTGTTCAGGTTCCTGATCTGTAATTTTGTACCACATGAAGGAGAAATGTCCAGATTGGCCAGTGTACGGTTCTGGGCCCTAATGGTCTTTCTTCCACACCATTGTCTCCTTGCTGGGACCTCAGACAGAAAACTGGCCTGTGCTGTGGTCCTAACTCAGTTTCTTGTGGCTACAGAACTTCTGGAGATTCATATTCCGGAGGAGCCTGCCACCCACCTCCCTCTGTCAAATGGATTTTGCTGTCCTAGGCCTCGGGGATTCCTCATATGCCAAGTGAGTAGGGGGTGGATTTGCTGGCCAGATGGGAACAGGTTTTATGGTTTTTCGAGACAGGGTTTCTCTGTGTGGCCCGGGCTGTCCTGGAACTCACTCTGTAGACCAGGCTGGCGTTGAACTCAGAAATCCGCCTGCCTCTGCCTCCCAAGTGCTGGGATTAAAGGCATGCGCCATCACTGCCTAGTGGGAACAATTTTTAAAGTCAAGGAAGAAATGAGGCAGGCAGCCAGGACCCAAGGTGCCCATCCACTGTAGACCATGTGGCCCTGTACTGTGTTGGCTCATCAACCTTATCCACAGATATTCCCTAGTGGGCACACTAATCTTTGTAAGGACTTGGCACAGAGGAAGCCACCACTGGGGAAGGAACAGGGTGGCAAAGTACCACCATGAAATTAAGGGCAAGGCTCAAACCAGCCAGCATTACATTACAACATCCAGTCTGTCCCTGTTCATCACTATGTTCCAAACATAGTCTGAAGTATTGGAAACTTGAAAAGAGCACTGAGGTGGACAGCTTACCTTCAGGTAGCTTGTTAGGCAGGCTCATGGATTCTCACTGTCAGCGTTTGTGGACAGTTATGACCCTAAACAAGCAGTGCTGTTTTAGTTTCGTTCATTTCCTGGGGTGATGCTGAGGGATTTCCACTCAAAGGTGCAAGTAGCTATCTAATACCTAAGACCTCTTTTCCACAGAGCCCAGTGTCATCTGGGGCCACTCCAGCCCCCTAAAAAGTTGTGTGCATGGCAGGGTTCTTAATTACTTTTGATAAAAAGAACAGAAAATGGGGCTAGAGAAGATGGCTCAGAGCAGTTGAGAGCACTGACTGCTCTTCCAAAGTCCTGAGTTCAATTTCCAGCAACCACATGGTGTCCAACAACCATCTGTAATGGGACCTGATACCTTCTTCTGGTGTGTCTGAAGACAGTGTACTCACATAAAATTAATTAAGTAAGTAATTAAAAAACAAAAACAACAGAAAACAAAAGCTGAGTATGGTGGCTCATTCACTTATAATCCTGTCACTCAGAAAGCTAATATGGGAAGATTGCCACAGACTCTAGGGTGGCACTGAATTTTACTAAACCAAAAAGAATAGAAAATAGGAAGATGGTGGTGGTGGGTCTTGCTCTGCTAGAGGTTTTGCTCACTGGCACTATGGATACACAGAGCAGATAGGCCGGAGTCCAACTATGGATGTGGTTCCCAAAAGGACAAGCTGATGCAAGGACCAGAGAGTCGTTTACAGACCAAAGAGGGGACATATTCTTACAGAAAAACATGGCTATCTGCTCTCCACCCCACCCCATCCCATCTCCAATAGCAGCTGTGGAGCCCTGGCTAGGGAATCCATGGTCTTGATCTCTTCAGAGATAAGGGTTGATGAAATGAGACTGTCTTTCACATGGTGCCTTCTTGAGATCAGGGGACCTACCATTTGTGGTTGTAGTTGTTGCTTCAGTCTCTTATCCCCTGCATGCTGAAGCCCCATCCCCCTCCTAGAATGCTGCCAATGTGCACCACTGAGGAAGTAACCCTTGAGGGAGGTCCTGCACTACTTTACTCTGCCCAAGAGATCAGCTACACTACCACTCCTTACTGTTGCTTAGTTCACACTCTGGGCCTGCCTTGCTGTCTCCACCCATAGATTCAACTTTGTGGCCAAGAAGCTGCATCGGAGGCTGCTGCAGCTAGGGGGCAGTGCTCTCCTGCCCCCATGTCTAGGTGATGACCAGCACGAGCTGGGGTAAGTGTTGGTGTCAGCGTCCCTCCATGATACCCCATCTTGACTCTGGCCCACAGAGACCAGTGCCTGTACCCTATCCTAGGCCTGATGCTGCCATTGACCCTTGGGTAGGAGACCTTTGGGAGAAGATAATGGTTATGTACCCAGTACCCCTCGATGTTCCTGAGATCCCTCATGGAGTCCCGTGAGTCTGAACCTTGAGTATATGAATATCAAGGGATTTTGAGCTGTTTTATCCCCCAGCGCACCCAACTTATAGTTCCACTTTCCACAGCTTGCCCTCCAAGTTCATCTTCCAGTTTCTTCAGGAGGTCCCCAGCACAGGGGCTGAGGAGCTGAACATAGCCAGCTCAGCCCCTCAGACACCCCCATCAGAGTTACAGCCCTTCTTGGCACCTGTGATCACCAACCAGAGGGTCACTGGCCCCCAACACTTTCAGGATGTTCGGCTGATTGAGTTTGATATTACAGACTCAAGTATCAGGTAAGGAGCCAAAGCCCTTAAGCGGTCCTGTCGGGTGCCCATGTGTTCCTAGGAAGCTGATGTGGTCAGGGAAAAGGTAGGGAACAGATAGAGCTTCAGAAGGGTATGCCAAAGCCAAAGACCAGGCAGCTCAGCAGCTCAGAGAGCTCGACCTCCAGACCTCTAGCCCGCCTCCGTCTGCTTAGTCCCTTCCTCCTCCCCCACAGTACACATCCCTTCTGTCCCCTCAGCTCCTCTGTCGTTTCCACGCCATCCCCACGTTTCTGGTGACTTTTTCATACAGTTTTGCTGCTGGTGATGTTGTATTAATTCTGCCCTCTAACTCAGAGGCTCACACCCAGCAGTTCTGCCAAATGTTGTGCCTGGACCCCAATCAGTTCTTCACACTTAAGCCGCGGGAGCCAGGTGAGTATAGGAAATGCAGTAGCTCTGAGGTCCAAGGTGCCACCTAATAACCCTACCCACCAAGCCTCCATGCCATTCCTGCAGGTGTCCCTTACCCACCTGGGCTGCCTCAGCCCTGCACTGTGTGGCACCTTGTGTCACAGTACTTGGACATTGCCAGCGTGCCCCGCCGTTCCTTCTTTGAGCTCTTGGCCTGTCTCTCTCCACATGCGCTGGAGCGGGAGAAGCTTCTGGAATTCAGCTCTGCCAGAGGTCAAGAAGAACTCTGGGAGTACTGTAATCGGCCCCGCAGAACCATCTTGGAGGTAGGCTTGTGGGCAGGCAGGTGGGTACAGGCCACTGAGCTGTGGTATGCACACCACCACACAATAAGACTCCATTTATCCAGGTGCTATGTGACTTTCCACACACAGCGAGTGCCATTCCTCCAGACTACCTTTTGGACCTAATCCCTCGGATCCGCCCACGGGCCTTCTCCATTGCTTCCTCCCTACTGGTGAGGGACTCTTGAGTAGAACTAAAGCCTGGCTGGGAAATCTTGGACTGGGTAGGGTCTTTGTAGATAGGGCCTGTCTCTACCGGGGACTGTCCCTCCTGGGGTTGGTAGCAGGCAGGAGTGCTTTAGCAGGGTAGAGCCCTCACTGTGCCCATAGGCTCATCCTAGGAGGCTACAGATCCTTGTGGCTGTGGTAAAGTACCAGACTCGCCTGAAGGAGCCCCGCCGTGGCCTCTGCTCCTCCTGGTTAGCATCTCTGAATCCTGAGCAAGGTAATCCATAGTTCTGGGGTTGGGAGAGAGTATAGGCTCAAGCTCCTGTCTTCCCCTGTTCCTTCTATCACAGGAGCTCGAGCCCCAGGGAGCTCCTCAGCATTGTCTTTTGACCGCTTACATGCCATCTCCCTTCTGCAGCAGGACCTGTCCGGGTGCCCCTGTGGGTACGGCCTGGGAGCCTAGTGTTCCCAGAAACACCAGACACACCCATTATCATGGTGGGGCCTGGAACTGGTGTGGCTCCCTTCCGAGCAGCCATTCAAGAACGAGTGGCCCATGGCCAGACTGGTGAGTACAGGAGTTCCAGAGCAGTGTGACCACTGAGACTGGTCTAGCTGAATTCCTGCATCCAGACAGGGCCACCCTGTGTTCCCCAGGAAACTTCTTGTTCTTTGGCTGCCGCCAGCGGGATCAGGACTTCTATTGGCAGACTGAATGGCAGGAGCTAGAGCAGAAGGGCTGCCTGACCCTGGTCACAGCCTTCTCCCGGGAGCAGGTGAGTATATTCAAGTTAGATAGGGCAGGAGTTGGGATGGCTGAAACTTAGCCTCTGACACCTGCAGGAACAGAAGGTATATGTGCAGCACCGGCTCAGAGAGCTGGGGCCACTTGTCTGGGAGCTGCTGGATGGCCAAGGTGCCTACTTCTACCTAGCGGGGTGAGCCAACTGTAGGGGAATGGACCAGCCTTCAGGGGAGCGGGGTAGTAGGGGTTGGAGCTCCAGGATCACTGAACTTTCTGAGGCCTGCCCCTCCAGCAATGCTAAGTATATGCCTACGGACGTTTCTGAAGCCCTGATGTCCATTTTTCAAGAAGAAGGACAACTCTCCACCGCAGACGCATCTGCCTACATTGCCAGGCTCCAACAGACATTGCGCTTCCAGACTGAGACCTGGGCCTGAGGAGCCACTTGCCAACTCACACCCACACTAACCAGCTACACTGGGGAGCCTGCTGGAGTCTAGAGGGCCCATTGATACCTCTTTTTTTGTTTAGTTTTGTTTTTTTTTTGTTTTTTGTTTTTGTTTTTTTTTAAGACAAGGTTTCTCTGTGTAGCCCTGGCTGTCCTGGAACTCACCCTGTAGACCAGGCTGGCCTCGAACTCAGAAATCCGCCTGCCTCTGCCTCCCAAGTGCTGGGACTAAAGACGTGCACCACCACTGCCCGGCTCCATTGTTACCTCTTGCCCTCTAATTCCAGAATACTGGTTAGACTCACAGTTTAGCTTTTTGGATCCAGCTGACCAGGAGGGCAGTCCTTGCATACAGCCAAACTCAGTGGACCCCAGTGTCCCATATGTGGCCCCAGCCCCAGTGCAGCCTGCACTCCTGTTGGCTCTCAGTTCTCTTCATTCTGCCCCAAATCTGCATTATGGTCCATACCACCAAGGGCCTGCTAAGCCCTCCAAGGGGCACAGAGCTATGTGAGGGCTCTACTGCCCTCTAACCTTGAGCTGTTCCCATTCATCCCACAGCACCTGTGCAACTCAGCTCAGTTGAAAAACCACCAGGGCCCAAGTCTCCTGAGCATTGAAACTGGGCAAATGATCTGTCTTCAGGTCCTTACACATGAGTAAACTGCCTGGGTAGCAGCTCACGCCTCCTTTTTTGCTTCTAGATTTGAGGGTGGTGGGTGGGATGTGAGTTATCTACATCTGCTAGTGGTGGGCAAAACCACCCTTCTAGGGCATGAGCACAGGATGTGTACACGTACCTCCTTGTCTGATACCTATGCTTGAGTCACACAACACCTGGATGTCTGATGTGTAAGTGCCTCTGTGTGTCTGTCCCCTTTGTGCTTAGAGGGCAGGTCTTGGCTGTCCTTAAGCTGACAGTTCAGCCAAGCTCATATCCCTTCTCTGATGGCCGCACAGAGAGGGCTTAGAGAGCTATTTGGAAGTTCCAGCCAAGAGCCAGAACACACTATTTCCAAAGAATCAGAAGAATGATCATGTGTGGGGGTGTGATTTGTATTGGTCCGCCCATGGGCAGGGCCTCCACCCCTGGAAAGAGAAACCCTGTTGGAGGAGTCAGACAGGTCTGAGGGCAGTTGGGAGCTAAGGAACCTCTGTTGTGTTCGTCAACTTCTGGAATAGAGACCAGACCTAGCCAACACCACTCTTAGGCCTGAGCTACCAGGAGTTGACATGCTGCAGGGACCCTAGTGAAGTTTACTTCCAGTGAGGTCTGCAAGCCAAAGGTGTATCTACAGGTTAGTGCTCCAGTGAGTGGGTGGAGGCCAAGCTCTGCCTGGCTCCTGCGGGGACACACTAACCTTCAGACCTGCAACAATCTCTGCCGTCACCCTGGAATCACAGTCTACGCATCCTGACTTCTCTTCTGGTGCCTCCACCCTGGGGTCTAATGACACCAGCTCTGTGTCTCCTAGTTCACCCTGTGCTTCTCTGGGTCCTGAGCTCTTGGACCCACTGTGCCAGCTACCAGCAGATGAAGAGGATGGTCTCAGGAACCCCCAAGGTGCCAGAACTGCAGACAGTAAACCTGAACTGGAGGCTAGAGACCCATCCAGTGCCTGGGCCTTGTCAACTGTGGAGGAGCAAGAAGAAGGTGAGAGGCAGGTTGAGGAGGAGGAGGAATGTCCTATCTGTGCTGAGCCTTACGGGCCTAGTGAGCACCACCTGACCTTGCTGAACTGTGGTCACAGCCTGTGTGTGGGCTGCCTGCACCAGGTGTTAGGCATGACCCCCAGAGCTGACCTAGGTCGCGTGTGCTGTCCACTGTGTCGTCAGAAGACACCCATGCTAGAGTGGGAGATCTGTCAGCTGCAGGAGGAACTGCTTCAAGCTGATGGACCCCAGCACCCAATGCCCACTGCATCTGTCACAGCCCTGCATCCTGGCCCTTGGCCCTGGGGGTCCTTAGAGCACCGCTACCACCTGCGCTTCCTGGCAGGGCCTGTGGGAGGGCGGAGCTGTCTCCCCTTCCTGCCCTGCCCTCCCAGCCTAGGTGCCTGGTTGTGGACACTGCGGGAACGTGGCCCCTGTGCCCGACGCTTGTCACTGCTGAGCCTGCTGATACTTGAACTACTAGGGCTGGTGGTCATCTTCATGCCACTCATGTTACTAGGGGTGCTCTTCATGTTGCTAGACCGTTCCAACCACTAACAGAGCCCAGGATGTTGGCTAAGCTTTGAAGTCCATGCTCAGATTCTGGTAATCAGCAAAGACTTGATATCGCCAATACCAAGACCTTAGAGCCTGAGCCAGCCAGAGTGCTTACACACCCTTGCAGCCTAGATACTGGCTAAAGCCAAGGACACAAGGACAGCCTGTCGAAGGAGCTCGGCCTGGCAGGAGGAGCTGTGGAAAGAACCCTATGTGCTTGCCATGGACAGAGACTTAACTAGCCACAGGCAGAAGCTGGGCTATACTGTCAGCTCGTAGTCTAGCTGGTAAGGGTGAACACATATGTGTGATTCTAGCAGTGATTATAGAAGAAAGCAAGGGCTGCTGAGACTCTCGCCTGCTCTAGACAGAAGCTGGTGTGTGTCCCTGAAGGCCACAGCAGCCACCAGGAGAGGCCTGCACTGCACAAACCAGCCTTCAAAAGCTCCCCACCCAACCTAAGATAATCTCACCAGAGAAGGTAGCCCAGAGCAGCGGGGATAAATATTGCCTTTGTATTGTAAGGGCCAAGGGCCCATCCAGACTCTGACACCTCCAAATGCCCAAGGTCCAACTCTGTTCCTAATTGACTCTATAATTCATGTCACTGGACCAGGAGCCCTCACTTGAGAAATGCAGACAAAATGTAAGCTCTCTTCATAGCTCATTGGTGACACAGTGTAGGCTGTAACGTTTCAGGAGTGCTGTGTAAGAAGCATAAGAAAGGCTCTCAATAAACAGTCGTCACTGACATTGTCGTTACCACAGCCATCCTCATTATCTCTGCCATCCAGGCACTCTCCTCACAACTCTTCAATGGAACCTGTTCCAGTCACAGGCAGACCAGTGCCATTTAAAAGACCTTGATCTTAGCCAGCTGTAAGCCTCTGCATATGCTGTTCAAAGACCATTTCTATGCATTCTTGGCCAGAGAAGGGTACTTTTTTTTTTTTTTGGACAGGATCTCTCTGTGCAATCCATGCTGACTTCACAATCCTCCTGCCTTAGCTTCCAGAGTGCTGGGACTACCAATGCACTTCACCACACACAGCTAAAAGTTGTGTCCGCCTAGCTGGGCCAAATCCCTGTGTACTGCACATTAGCAGTCCTCTGCACCAGTATGTTCACAGCTAGTCCCAGAGCTGAGCAGCATGCTTGGCCCAGCTTGGCCTTCAACAAGCAGAGCAGGCCAACCTTAAATGTAGCTGGGTCGCCCTCTGACAGCTCCTGGTTAGACCATGTTTGGACTATATAGCCTTGGGAACCTACCCAAGGCCCAGGTGTGGGCATAGCCCACAGGAATTAGCTTCAATCAGTGAACAAGTGCAAACTTTGGCAAAGAGTTTTAATGGCAAAGTTGGCTGCAGCGACAATGCCACGCAGGGTAGGGCCAGAAGCCACAGTGGGCAAGAAAGGGTCAGCGGGCAACAGGACAAAGCCAGTTCCCTGAAGAAGCGGCAAGCAAGGGCCTGCAGGCAGTAGTGGGCAGGTGGACACTACATGATGGAACAGGCAGATAGTGGGTTCCGCACATGGCAGGTGCATGCAGCCCCACAGTACTGCCGGAAGGTCTGGTAGCAGCTGCCTTCAGACTCACCCCCCCACTGGCCACCCGATGGAGCAGTCAGGGCTTCAGGTGGCAAACGGCTCAGGATGGATGTGTTGACAGCCAGTGCAGCCAGGCCATAGTCAGTGAAGAGCACAGTCTCACGGTGGCAGGTGGGGCAGGAGATGAACTTGTACTTAGGGCAAGACTCATAAAGAATCTGCAGGCACTGCTCACACACAGAGTGCAGGCAAGACAGCACACGGGGCCGCCGCTGAGTGACGTTGTATGTGTGCCCACAGGTGGGGCATTCCAGGGGCTCACCTGCTATCACTGGCCCAGATGATGAAGGTGCAGAGGCTGTTGGGCCAGGTCGAATCACATACTGATTTACAATGACCTCATCCACTGGTGCCACCCGGGGGAAGCCCAACTCAGAACTGCCCTTGCGGGGCCGCCTTGGCAAGGGTGGTGTGTGGGATGCTCCTTCCAAGGTAGGCATGTCCCCCCCACATGCCTGGTTGACAATGATCTCTGTGTCTGAGGGCCAAGCACGCTTGGGTGCCAGAGTGGGAGTGGGCCTGGGTACAGGTGGGAAGCAGGGGGTGGCCGCTGGAAGCTCAGGGAACTTTTCAGGATGGACAATCTTCATGGCCTCCATTTTGAGGATGACATGGGGGCCTTTCAGGCAGGACATGAGGAGGCCCGGCCATCCACTGCCCACCTCAGACCCAGGGTCAGCTGGCATCCGGCTCTCTACAGTCAGACTGGACGTTGGCACAGGTGGGGGTGTTGGGTGGGGCCGTGGGGGAAGAGAAGGGGCTGCATCCTGGTCCTGCCAGGCCTGGTGAGGACCACGGTTACTCCGTGGACTACAAGGGGCAGCCGGTGACAGCTTGGAGGGCAGCCCCCCTCCCAGAGGCCACAATGGCTTAGCTGGTTCAGTCCGAGGAGGAGGGGGAGGGGGAAGCAGGCGGTGGCAAGGGGGTATGGGAGGCTGTTTTGGGCTGTGGGGCTCACCCAGGGTCTCTGTCTGCTGAGGCTGGCAAGGGGGCGTGGAGGGGCCTCCTCCTGTAGCAGAGGTCAGCAGTCCCTGGGCCGGGACATCTGGGCAGGCAGGGGCTAGGTGGGCCCCATGGTTCCAGGACAGGGCGCCCAGGGAAGGCAGCTAGCCTGATCCCTGGCTGCCGGAGGACCTGGGCTGCAGGCTCCGCAGCAACAGCGATGAAGAGGCCTGCACCAGGCCCAAGCTGCGGATGAGAGATAGCGTGAGGGCAGCACCGGGCTCACCTCACTCTCGCCCTCGACCCCATCCTACACAAAGGACAGGGTGTCCGACCTCTGACCCTGACCTCATCCGTGGGATCCATGTCTCCCCGGAACTCTGAACGCAACCCCCTCCCCGGTATACTCTCCGAGGCCAGACTCACTGTTCGGAGGACAGACTATGAAAATGGAAAGGGATGATGTGTCTGTCCCCCCTCCCGCCCCTCCCCCCCCCCCCCCCCCCCCCCCCCCCCCACACCGCGCTTACCTGCCCCAGCCTGGCGTTCCCCGGCTGCGCCGCCGCCGCAGCAGAGGTTGTCTCAAACGCAGGCCCGGATGTGGCGCTCACACCTTGGCTCTCCTGTTGTAGTGGCTCCGATAGCTCTCGCAGCTCCAGGGGAGACCTCGGGCGATGGCGGGCGCAGGCTGCACCCAGGGGCGCGAGCACTGGTGCTGGACGCAAGGCTCGGCGCGGTGGCGGCGACAGCGGCGACGGCGGCGGCGGCAGGTGCGTGCGGAGCGTGGCGCGTTCTGCGGCGGAGGCGCGGGGACCGCAGTGCGCGCGGCGCCCGCCCGCGCCCGCAGCGCCACCCCCCGTCTGGGGACCCGCGCGGGGTCCACGGGGCGGGGCTAGTCTCCAAGCCGCCCCTCGATCCACGCCTGGCCTGGCGTCGGCTCCCAGTGTCGACCTCCCAGCTAGCTACCGGCTGGTCAGAATCCCCGTGCGGCCAACGTTCCCTTCCCTCCTGGCTGACCCCCGGAGGGGCCAAACCCTCTGCCGAATTTTGTAAGGGAACCCTTCACGTTTTACTCGCTCATTTTGAGCCTCGCAATGCCAAATTAGGGATTCCAGCGTTCCACTTGTGTCTCAGCTACCTTTCGAGCTCTGAAAGGGCAGGGTCCTTTCACTCCAAACTCCGACACACCCCCTGTGTGAACGCCGGGAGTTTTCCAATTCACTGACGTATCCACACGGCACCAGGATTCGTCAAAGAGGGAGATAGGACAGCAAAAGAGACAAGGAGTTAGGTGAATACCAGAAGAGTGGGCAGAGGGGACTGGGGCAGTCACAGGAGGCTTAGAAGGTTCACGGCCTGGAGGTGGAGAGTTGGAAATACCTGAATAGGCTGGCAGTCCGCGTGTAGGGTGGAGGGCCCACTGCGCACACTCACCTGCCTAGGGTGGGGTAGCCCTCTCTTTGGATCTCAGCAGGTCAGCACGTGCTTCTATGTCTCACAGTTATGTACTAAACTAACCCCACCCAGCAGAAGCCCCATTCCTTTCATCCTCCTCCTCCTACTTGGTCCTCTTCTACCTGAACTACACCTTTGCCTCGGGGCTGCGGGGGAGGGAGCCCTCTGTGAGGAAAGGACTAAGGACACACTGATGACCCGGTGTTTACATCTTCAGAATGCCGTTCTCTTCCCTCTCATGGCCACCATACATGTGACCAACACTGAGTCCTATGCCTGACCCTGGAAAGTCCAGATTTTCTTCAGGCTACAGCCCCTTTCTGTACAGTTCGACGAATGGAACAGTGTTCCTGGTGAGCCAAAGCTGGGCCAGACTTTACAGTTCTGTGGCACCATTGGCCCACTTCAGGGCTCCTTCAGTAAAACAATATGAGAGAAGGGGTCAGGTACTAAGATATAGAGGGAGGCGTTTTGTGGGAACCAGGCATGATGCTGGGCAACTCAGATAGCTGTGGCCAGAGAAAGGAATGAGCCCACCCTTCCCGGGAGGACTCTGCTCACTTACCCACTCACTCAGCACGCGCGCAAGGCCACCTACGGCCCCACCCTCTGCCTAGGGTTCCGCCCCGTGAAACGAAGCCACGCCCCGTAGGAGAATAAGGTTCCCCCACTCCAGGCGGTTCTGAGTTGAGTGGTGCGAGCCAAGGATCCGTCCTAACCAGGTCTTTAGGAAACCCTGGAGCGCGGAGGCTTCTGGGGAATTAAGTTTCCACTGGGCACCTCGGCCGGGTTTACGCATGCTCCCGGCTAGGGGCGGAGTCTACAGGGGTGATGAGCACGATTAAGGATGTTTCTGGTTTTCACCTATTAAGCGTATTTCCCCCAGACCCATTTCCTTCTACTTGCTAAGTTGCTAGGACTCTTGTGTCGACCTGCCTGACTGGCTCTACGCAGGCTTACTCACTCACCCTGGCTTGCTTGAAAGGCCCTGTCCTACTTGGAATTTTCCCGGACTGGAGTCTGAGCCTGTCCCATTGGTTGTAGACCCAGGGAAGCCCACAGTTGTCTCAACCCTAGCCCCACCGTCATTCTTCGTGGCCCCAATGAGCAAGGAGGTGAAGCCGCAAAAGCAGAAGGGTGCCAGGGCCAAGAATGGGTGCTGGGAACAGAAAACTTAAGGAAGCTTTTACCCCAACTCACCAACACAGGGAAACTGCAAGTTTAAAAAGGAGTTGAAAATGTCACTTGTAGCCGGGCAGTGGTGGTGCACGCCTTTAATCCCAGCACTTGGGAGGCAGAGGCAGGTGGATTTCTGAGTTCGAGGCCAGCCTGGTCTACAGAGTGAGTTCCAGGACAGCCAGGGCTATACAGAGAAACCCTGTCTCGAAAAAAACAAACAACAAAAAAAATGTCACTTGTGTCTGAAGTTCATGTTACTAACTGTAAGATAAGTGTATCTGTGAAGTTGCGTCAAATTTTATGTATTATTATTATTATTATTATTAAAGCAGACAGTCCTCCAAATAGTTTTAATTGTCTTGTACACTCAAAAGTCTCAGTATGTGCTAGGTATGGACAGTTGGTGGCAAGGAGGAACAAAATGGTGGCAGAAGAGATGTGAGTGATAGCTGGGTAACCTAGCACATCTGAAGGCCCCAGAATCCGAAGGCCTGCCTCCACTTCCTTTCTGGTGCCATGACCCAAGGAGGTAGGGCATGCTCAGATGAATCGTGATTGAGTCACCCCAGATTGGCAAATGCCCCTTAAAGCCCAAACCTTGGCCTCCACCCATTTGGGAATGAGGGGTGGCTAGCTGCTGTGCTCTAGTTGTTGAGGCCTCTTGGGATCTTAGGAACCCCATCTTTGAGCTCCGCCCCAAGGCCCCACCCCTCTCTAGGAGGGAAAAGGCACTTGCTGGTAGCTCTGCTCACAGGCACTGGGCCCTGGAGCTGGAGGACTAAGAAGACAGACTGCTGCTGCTTGCTGCAGGTGAGTCCTTGGCTAGATGCTGACCTGTACTTACAGGTTTCTCCTGGGCAGCCTCTGCTCTCCCTTGGACCAGCTCATCAGTGGCTTCTAGCCTTTTGTCCTCATTCCCTGCTGCATCCTGGAGCATTTCTTGGATACTTGGTGGAGGGTGGTAACTGGGTACTTGGGCCTACCTCCAATACACATAGGCCTTGCACACATTCTGATGTCTCCATACCTGCACATAGATGCCTTAGGGATATGGCTCTCCACAGGGCAGACTCCTCTTAAATGGGTATCTTCTTAGGCTACAGGCTCTGAGGCAGCTTTTCTCTTCCCTGAGTCCCTATATATTTCTCTGCTCACTCCTGCAGCCTGGACCATGGACCCCCATGATATGGTTGTGAAGAATCCATATGCCCACATCAGCATCCCTCGGGCTCACCTGCGATCCGACCTGGGGCAGCAGTTAGAGGAGGTTCTTTCTTCATCTTCCTCCTCCGAGACTCAGCCTCTGCCTTCAGGAACCTGTACCCCAGAGCCAGTGGGCCTCTTAGAAACTACTGAAGCCCCAGGGCCCAAAGGTATCAAAGGCATCAAGGGTACTGCTCCTGAGCAGAGCCAACAGACCTGGAAATCACCCTGTAATCCCTATAGCAGTGGGCAGCGCCCATCGGGACTGACTTATGCTGGCCTGCCGCCTGTAGGGCGTGGTGATGACATTGCCCACCACTGCTGCTGCTGCCCTTGCTGCTCCTGCTGCCACTGTCCCCGCTTCTGCCGTTGTCACAGCTGTTGTTGTGTTGTCTCCTAGCTGACTACCCAACCTCCAGGGCTGTGGGACCCAGGTTTCTGCTCGGTGCCAAAGCAGTGCATCAGGAGCAGCCGTTGTCATGAGCATCAGCCGTTTCCTACCCTGGACAGGGAGTCTGTCCACCAGGAAGGTTCAGCTGGAGCCCTCTGGAATAGGGTTCCAGACACTAGCCATGTTGGCGGCAACAGGGACACCCTTCACATCCTGCAAAACTTTGGCAATAAAGCAGGATGAGCGTTGTGCCCGTGACTGCTGTTTTACCAGGGGCCCATTTGGGAGAGGGTCCTAGTCTAGAACACAACATAGACAAATACAATCTCCCTAACAGGCTCCCAAACTCTGTGAGATCTTCCAGAGACTGGAAAGATCCAGAGACTGCCTCATGACATCCAAAATTTAGGGAACTTGTAGGTCTCATTCTGCCCAGGGAGGGGCTTGTAGGTGGTAATATGTCCACTGCCTTGGGCCAGTTCCCTGTACTCCCTAAGCCTAAAGCTGAGATAGTGAACAAAGCTAACCTTGGGTCATAAAGCAGGAGGGTGCCATGCCACTGCTGGGGGGCTCTGAGAAAGTACTCTACAGGAGGATCAGATGGGAGGACTGTTGGTGGGTGGAGCTGGTGTTAGCAGGTTTCAGGGAGTGGGAACACAGGATGCAGGACCCAGAATCCAGCCCTGCCCAATGTGAGTCACCTCCCAGCCTTAGCCAGGGCATATTTCTGGTTTCCCACAAAATGTGATTCCTGCAATCTAGAGCTCTGTTGCTTTTGTATTTCGAGTGATCTATACTAGGCCTTAAGGGTGAGGCAGGGAAGGGTTGAGTGGGGTGCTCTCTTCGTGTCTGTTCAAGCAGTGTAAGATGCCTGTTAGGGGCCATGTATGAGATGCCAGGATAGGGAGTGTGCAAGGAAGCCAACCCTGGCAGCCTGGTGTTTCCGGGGCAGGGCAGAGCCACACACCGCTTGGAGGAGAAGAGCTGGCCTCACAAGACAAACTAGTCCTCCTAAAGTCGGCCATCCCCTGACAGAGACAGGTCATACAAGAGGGCAGGCTAGACATGTAATGTGTCGAGGTCTCCAGGTATGGGCAGATAGGTCTCCCTTCCGAGATCTTTGTCCCTGTTCTAGTAAAGGCCAGTGCAGGAACCCGTTTGACCAGTCTTAAAGGCAGACTGCCAGGGAGTGGGCAAAAGTGAGTAAAGAGGGTTGTTCTGCCCTTTGGCTTTCTTGTAGCATCCCTTGTGCAGTTCGAGGGGCCCTGACAGCCTATCCCAACAACTAGGAAGACAAGTGGGTCTTCCTAGTTCTGCACTGTCTTCAGTCTCAATCACAGGGAAGACGGAGCCCACTTCCCTGACCTGTCTCCCTGAACTATTGCAAAGGCTGGGGGTCCAATGGGCAGTCCTTGGGAGGGGCTTTCGTTAGGCAGGGGAGTGCTTTGGGGATGATGGTTGTGGGAGGGAGATCTGCACGCTTTGTGTTCAAGCGCCACCTTAGGGCCAATGGACTGAGTACTCCCTGGGATATCACAGAGCCAGGCTATGATGGAAGATGATCATGAGAAGTGCCACAATTTATCAAGAATTTGCACCCTACTCTGGAGCTGCTAGTGGGAGGGGGCAGGCTCCCTGAGAGGTGATGTGAGCTGAGGCTGAAAACTGGGCTTCACTCAGGCCAAAGCAGGAAGATGTTACAGTGTGGGGATTGGACGAGAGGGGTGGGGGCTGAGCCTGGGAGAAGAATACAAGAACTGGGAGGATATAGGTGCTGGGGACAGCTAGGGCACAGAAAGACAAAGCCAGATCTCTAGGAATTACAGGCCGAATAGTCTAGGCAGCATCCCTTATGCAGGGGGCTGGCTCACCTTATCTCTTGCCCAGTGGGTGGTGCATCAGATCCAATTGCAGGCACTCTGTGGCTGAAAGAGGAGCCCACTCTAGCCTGATGCTGCCACCACCTGCCTCCTGCTGTCTTGCCTGTGTAGACAGTAATGCGAGCCCAAGGCTCCAGGCATGCGAGCCATGCGGTGTCCAGGGTCCCCACCCCTCCTTCTACAGTCCTCTAGCTTGGAATAGCTTTCTGGTGGAGTGGATGCAGGTAAGAGAAGCCTGGGGTTCAAGAAGGTTAGGGGTGGGAGTAAGCAAGAGGGGCCCCAGAGTGGTCTCAACAGTGGAATATACTGGCATTTCAGCCAATGGCCACAGAAACAAGAGATATGCCCAGACTTTATGACAGGCCAAGACTACCACCTTTCCCCCAGGTGTGTAGGCACTTACTTTCTGGGCAGGCGTTCTGGAGGCCAGCGTGGGTCAAACTGTCACATAGGTGGGCAGAGGTGATTTGTAGCGTGTGTTGTTGCTCCGTTGGTTCCCTCATACTGTCCCTAGGATGCTGCAGCCCGAAGGCCTCCACATCTTGGAGGAAGGGACAGCCCTCACAGCCCCACGGAATGACTGCATCATCTGCTACTCTGCCTATGACCTCTCAGTACACTTGCCTCGACGCCTCTACTGTGGCCATACCTTCTGCCAAGCATGCATGCGGCGGCTGGATACTCCAGCCCATGAACAACACTGGATCCCCTGTCCACAGTGCCGACAAAGTACCCCTATGCCCCGTGGAGGGGTGACCATGTTGGACCTGGACCTGGCTGCCTTCTTGGCAGTCAAAGCTGAACGGGAACCATCAAAAATGGAACCTAGGTCCTCTGTCCCCCTCAAAGCCAGCACCACTGTCACTCAGCAGCCAACTGGACTCTACCCCACCTTGGGCCCCCAACCCCACTTCCCTCAGCTTGGATGCTGCTGCTGGGGCTGGGGAAGACTGTGCTGGTATCCTCCTGGGAACCCTGAAGTCTAAATCTCCACCCAACAAAGGGAGCTCTGCTTAGTAGCCTGCCTACCTTGGAGCCACAAATCAAACACAGTGTAAATAGAACAGCCTGCTAGCAAGACAACTTACCTACATGGCCGGACATAGTGGTGTCACCTTGACCAGGAGCATTTTGGGCCATAGCCTAAGATCAGAGTCAATGGCCATGGTGCTATGACTCGACAGTAGGCTGGTGACCTCCCATTCTGCTGGTCTAGATTCCCATATCCCAAAGTAGCCTGACTTTGGCTAGCCAACATCCTGCTGTCTGTGCCTCCTGTAAAGCCAGGACTCACTCAGCTCAGAGAATGACTCCCAAGAGTCTGTGGAGGTGAGTGTAGGAGCCTGGACAGGTCCAAGCTATGGTTGTATATGAGTGGCTGGCATCAGAGCAGGTCTTCCTCTCTATAAACATGCAGAGGTATGAATCAGGAGGGAGAGCACGTTACCTCCTCTGTCCCTGGAGTCTCATGTGTTACTATCTATCCAACAATGGTCCCTGAGCTCCCACTGTGAGTCAGGCTCTGTTCTCAGAGGGCCTGAGAGGCTCTGCAGCACAATGCTACCTCCTTGACAGGTACCAAAGAGGGGTGCCATAGAGGGCTAGCTCTGACAAGGGTTCTTGACTGATGTTTCATAGCTCATTATCTCTCTCTCTCAAGACTCTGAGCTTCCGTCTATCACTGGTGACTATACCACAGCCCCTTCAGTCCATACTAGAGGCTACAGATGACTGACAGCCCCAAGGCCAAAGCTGGAAGCCTCCATCCTGCTAGGAAGGAGGAGCCTCCTGGGCAGTGGGTGTAGGATGGGAGGCAAGAGAATTTGCTGAATAGACATTGAGAAGACTCCTTCCCTGGGCAAAGTCCCTCAAGCAGCTAGGGACAAGGCTGAGCAGTGAGCAGAGAAGGCTGCTGGAACTCGCAGGGCTGCTGGGGAAATAGCCTGTAAGGGAGGGCCTAGTCCTCATCCCAAGGGCTGGAAGGGGCCTGACCCACAAGAAGGGACATTTCACACGCATGTGCGGACAGGACAGCGCTCAACTGGGAAAAGATACTCAGATAGGGGTCAGGCGATAAGCTCCTCTGCCCACCTCCTTCCACACAGATAGAGACTCCAAATCCTGGACCCCTTGCTGGGATCCACAGAAAGCCCTTCTGAATCTGGCCCCACCCTTAAACTCAGATTTGAATCTGCTGACCTCAAAGCCTGGTGCATTCCCAGGTCACCTGAGGAAATCCATCCTCCACACCCACCTGGTGCAAAGGGCTTCTCTCTTGACTCTGTCAGGTGCAGAGATGACCATGATAAGGTTTGCAGAGTTTGCAGCACAGAAGGAAGAAGGGCAACTTTCTCATGGGGTTTCTAGGCAGCCCCAGCCAGAATGACAGCATCCTGCCTGGGTGGTGTAGAATGTCTATTAAATGTATCAGATGCCTACTGGTGGCTGCAGTGTCCAGCTGTATTTTGCTCCTGGCCAGATGTTGCCCATTTCTGGAAGAAGTTCCACCCCAAGGGAGTTGGGCTGGGGCCTCAGTGCTCCTAGCCCTAGGATGATAAGGGTCTGAATCAAGCCTTGGGCCAGGCAGGGTCTCCCCTTGGGGGCCCCAGCTCCTGGGTAAACATTAATGGGGCTCCACACACAGCAGGTCATGTGCACACTGACAGATCTTTGACCTGCAGCTGTTCCCGCTGTGCCTCCTCCCTGCTGGTGCCCCCTCACCACACATGCAGGTAGGAGCTCCGAGAACCAGACCAAGCTCTAGGACACTGAGCCCAGAGCTTAGTGAGCATCAGGTCTAGGGTTTGGGCATCATTCTGAAAACCCAGGAGCTTAGGGCAAGTGAGAAGAGCCTAGAGGCAGGCTGGGGGAGGGGACACAAAGGACCCCTGGGCCTGAGCCCAAGCACTGTGCAAGGGCCAGGGTAGACTAAGATCCAAAGAGACCCATGGGCCCAGAGCTGCCGGGAAGGCCCTGACATGAGCAGGGGCTCTCCCAAGCTCTGCTCCTAAGTCTGGGGAGGTAGGCTCTTATCAAGCGAAGACGTCACTTGTTTGGTATCAAATACCAAAGTCTAAGCTGGGACCATCTGCAGTGTCCTTACTGACACTTGATAGGTGAAAGCCCAGGGTTCTCTAGCTAGCAGCTACTTCCTGTCAGTGTCCCAGAACCCCGTACCCTCAGTCAGCTGTCAAACTTTCTTTCAGCAAAGACCAGTGAGGAAGCTGGGAAGCCAGTGTCCCATTTCTTCTGCTCCCTGAAACTAGACTGAGCTCCTCTGACAACCACCGAGGTCACCGTATCCACTGTCTGTGGTCAGAGGGAAGGGACAGCCACCAAGACCTGCAAGGTGTGGGAGGCTTGGGGGGGTGACTTTAGCCTGCTTGGTGGGATAGAGGGTGGAGTAGGATGAACAACCAACTCATACCTGCCTTGCTCTCAGCAGATCTAGGATTGGGCCTGGGTCTTCCCTTTCTTGAAATCCATGCCAAATTCCCTTGATAGTGGCCAGGTCCCCAACCCTACTCTGGATGCAATTGACCTGGTGGACCGGAGTCTGAGAAATGCAGGTATTACGTGTTCCTGAACTCCTATCTCTTCACAACTACCCAGACAAAACTGAGATTTCTCTAGCTTCCCTCTTGAAGTTGAGAGGTCTCTTCATACCTCTGGCCTAAGCCAGACTCACTGCAACCCTTCCCCATCCCTGCTTCTGTACCTCACCCATGGCCCCTTGTGCCCCAGCCCCCTCCACCTCTGCCTACCTTTTGTCCTTCTCCTTAGGAAATCTACAAACAGCCCTACCTGACCTGACCCCTGCAGGGACCTTACTGTCCATCCCAGGCTTAGAGGAGGGAGGCACAGACCCCTGGACCTTCTCTCAGCTGAAGAACGCTAACCAACTGAAAGGTAGGCCCGGGAGTGTGACACAGCATACAGGCAGATCCCTGGCTTCCCCTTTTCCAGCAGAGTATAGTCTGGGACTTAATAGAACCCACCTCCTAGAAACCCACATTGAAATGCTTGAGGAAACCCTCTCCCAGCTGCTTGTCTTCCTTTTACTCCCTGCTGATGGCTCCAGTTCTGGGACTCCCCCTTCAAGGTCATGGGCTAAGCCATATAGCAAAGAAGCAAGGGAGGACAGAGGAGAGGACACAGACTCTGCCTTGGGGAACTAATACAAGGGGAGACGTGGGCTCTGCCTAATGGGACAGAAGGGAGATCCTGTTCTCTGTCCGAGAGGTGACAGGAAACATGGGCCCTGTTCTCAGAGAGCAAAGTATGTATGTGTGGGGTTTTCTGGGCAGTAGCCAGCTGGTCAAAGATAGCCCTATCTTATGTCCTTAGAGGTTGGCATGGCCAGCAGGCTTCGCCAGGTGATCAGCAGCTTTCTCAAGGCATGCGGACTCTTGGGAAGCCTCTACTTTTTCATCTGCTCCCTGGACATCCTCAGCTCTGCTTTCCAGCTCCTAGGCAGTGAGTGGCCAGGTGGGAGGCCAGGGTGGGGATGGGAAGTTGGCATCTTACAGTCTTGTTGCATCTCCCTGTGGGGAATAGGCAAAATGGCTGGAGACATTTTCAAGGACAATGTGGTGCTGTCCAACCCTGTGGCTGGCTTGGTCATTGGTGTGCTGGTCACAGTCCTTGTACAGAGTTCCAGCACGTCTTCCTCTATCGTGGTCAGCATGGTGGCCTCTAAGTGTGAGTGCACCTCTCCTTCCCAGGGCAGTGAGGGGGAGGGCAGTTAGTGAGCAGGCATTGCTGAAATGGCATCCCTACAGTGCTGACTGTCCGGGTGTCTGTGCCTATCATCATGGGCGTCAACGTGGGTACTTCCATCACCAGTACCCTGGTCTCAATGGCGCAGTCAGGGGACCGGGATGAATTTCAGAGGTGAGTAATGACTGAAGAGCCAGGCTGGTTCTGCCTTGGCCTCACTGAAGGCTGCTCAGGCAGACAGCCTGCCCCGTGTTACTGCAGGGCCTTCAGCGGCTCAGCTGTGCATGGCATCTTCAACTGGCTCACAGTATTGGTATTGCTGCCACTGGAGAGTGCTACTGCAGCATTGGAGAGACTGAGTGAGCTGGCCCTGGGTACTGCTAGCCTGCAGCCAGGGGGGCAGGCCCCCGACATCCTCAAGGCATTGACTCGGCCTTTCACACATCTCATCATCCAGGTGAGGACAGACGTGTCAGAGGAAGGCACTGTGCCTGCCTGGCTGACAGAGCAGGAGGCAGAAGCCCTGTCCTGGATGGGGACAGAAGAGGGTTTAGGCTTATAATAAGCTGAGGGATAGGAATGCCAGACACATAAATGTGCCCTTTATCTACCAGCTGGATAGCAGTGTGATTACCGGCAGTGTTACCAGCAACATCACTAACAGCAGCCTGATTAAGCACTGGTGTGGCTTCAGGGGGGAGACGGTGAGGTGCCTCTGACCCTATCTCTCATTTGACTTCTGACCTGCTGAATGGTCCTATCCACTTGATTGTGAGCCTTCTGAATCTCTGTCTGCCTCCTGTGAGTGCTGTGAACCTGGCCTGAGTCCTCCTTACCCCTCAGCCCCAGGGAAGCAGTGAGGAATGCGGCCTCTTCAGCTCTTGTACAGAGAGGAACAGCTCAGCACCTGCAGAGGAGGACAGGCTGCTCTGTGAGTTCCTCCCTCTGTCCCACCACTCCTACCCTGCTTTCTGCTCTGACTCCTCCCTGCTCACCACCCTGCTCTGCCACAGGCCACCACCTGTTTGCGGGCTCAGAACTCACAGACCTGGCTGTGGGCTTCATCTTGCTGGCGGGCTCGCTGCTGGTACTCTGTGTCTGTCTGGTCCTCATCGTTAAACTGCTCAACTCTGTGCTGCAGGGCCGCATTGCACAGGCTGTGAAGACTGTTATCAATGCAGGTGGGTGTATGGGCACCCTGGGCCTGGGATGGAAGACCAGGCAGGGATTTAAGAATGACCCAGCACCCCACTTATGCACACTGGCAGATTTTCCCTTTCCCTTTGGCTGGCTCAGCGGCTACTTGGCCATCCTCGTTGGTGCAGGCCTAACCTTCTTGCTTCAGAGCAGTAGTGTCTTCACGGCAGCCATTGTGCCTCTCATGGGTGAGCCAAAGTGGGCAGTGGGCTTGGGGTTGGGGGAGCTGAGCTGGGGCCTCCTGGTAACCCTTTATTTCTCCAGGGGTCGGGGTGATCGACCTGGAACGGGCTTACCCCCTCTTCCTGGGCTCCAACATTGGCACTACCACCACAGCCCTGCTGGCTGCCTTGGCCAGCCCTGCAGACATGTTACTCTTTGCAGTTCAGGTACTGGCCTCAACCATTTCCCTGTTCACAGACCAGCCCAGGCTGGCTACATTCCAGATTCTCCTTGGGCTCCTTAGACTCTGACCACAGGCCTGCAACTCTACTCTCAGACCCAGGGGGACATTGCAGGGACCTCACAGTCCGAGCCTCAGTTCTTCCTTTTTCAGGACTGCTTTCCCAGAATGACCTGTGGTCATCTCATGTCCTTAGTCCCTCTATCATTGGTAGCCCTCCAGATTCCCCAAAGGACCCCTGCTCCTCTGGCCCCTACATCCTGGGGTATCCAAGTGTGGTTGTCTGGTCCATGTCTGCAATGTGACTCTTCCCAAATTCCTGTTCCTCCATGTTCCTATCTTCCCAGACTCCGTCCTGGTGATGCTCCAGCTGAGCTGTGCTAGCTTCATCATGCCACTGAACTGAGACACAGTTCTGCCTCTAAGTTGTCTCTTCCTAACCCCAAATCTCCCAGCTTTGTGCCTTAATCCTATTCCAGCTCAGACTCTCAATCACCTACCTAGTCTTTGGTCCACTGTCCTGACTCTAGATTCCTAATGCCTAGGACAGGATCAGGTTGTGAAATCTTGGGTTGCACTGGCTGCTGCTGTAGGGGAAACTGAGCCTAGCTCTCCCTGCATCCCACGGCATCTTTTTTTCGCCTCTGTATCATCATTGTCACTTAGACACCCCCCCGCCAGCCTACACCATCCTCTTCCAGCCCAGCCCTCTGGATTGTGCTTATTCGCAGAAAGGCTGTTCCCTGCCCACCTCCCATTGTCTCTGATAGCAGCAGGGAAGTGTTATCACGCAAGGGTGCTGACATAGGCCCCTATCTCCTAAAATTCAGGGGAGGGAGAATACGGTAAATATGAGCCTACTCTGCCTAGACTATGCTGTCCTAAGTGGTCTGTCTGAACCACTCAGCCGGACACAGCAGACAAGCTTCAGACATGACCAGAGTAAGGAAAGACATGGTTTCTAAAGAGCCCAGGTGACTTACGTCATCTGGTCCAAGCTCCTCACCCCCTCTTGCCCTTTCCTACCTACCAGGTTGCTCTCATCCACTTCTTCTTCAACCTGGCTGGCATACTGCTGTGGTACCTGGTGCCTGTCTTGAGACTGCCAATTCCACTGGCCAAGAGCTTTGGGGAGCTAACTGCTCAGTACCGCTGGGTGGCCATTGTCTACCTACTATTCACCTTCCTGCTGCTACCCCTAGCAGCCTTCGGACTTTCCCTGGTGGGGGGCTCAGTGCTGGCTGCAGTAGGGGGTCCTCTGGTGGGGCTGATGCTCCTTATCATCCTGATTAATGTCCTGCAACGACACCGACCATCCTGGCTGCCTCACTGTCTTCGATCCTGGGCCTGGCTGCCACTCTGGCTCCATTCTCTGGAGCCCTGGGACCGCCTGGTGACTGGTTGTTGCCCTTGCAGGGCCTGCAGCAACTCCCATATGACCAGCAAAGTGGCTCACTGCTATGAGAACCCACAAGTCATAGCTTCTCAGCAGTTGTGAAAAGTGGGTCCTATCAACCCAGCCAGGGCACTGGAGGCAGGAGAGACGGCCTGCCAATTTTCTCTGGGGCCAGGTAGGGCCCCCATGGATGTCTTAGTCGCCTGCATCCTCTCCTTTGCAAATAAACAAGGTAACTGTTGAGTGTTGACTTTCTCTCCCTAGATGGGGTTGCCTATCCCAACTCTGAGTGGAGACGGCCAAGCAGCGCCACGCTGCCCCTAGCGGAGACTCGAGATTAGGGTGGTGCTCCTCCCCCACATCCCAAAGCCCGAGACTTGTTTATTTCTGTGGTGGCTGGTGACAGGAGGCCTTCCGGCCGAGAGCTGCCTGGGAAGGCTGGGCAGGGCAGAGAGCCCAAGTTCACGTTGAGAGGGAGCCTGAGATCCGCCAGCGATGGGTGTGAGGGAGGTTCAGTTGAGTATATGACTTTTACCGAGTTGTGCAAGAGGCTGACTTTGCGTCCAGCCGGCAAGCTTGGTCAGGCATGGTCTACCTAACCGCCAGGGGGCACCATTCCTCCTGCCATGATCCTAAACTGAGGGTTCGGACTAGGAGGCACCCTACCTCTGCCACGTTGGTGCCCAGACTTGTCCAGGTAGCCTCCGAGGACTTGCCCATCTAGGTGAAGGATATAAGGCCTAGACACCATTTTCTTCACCTGGGTGCGTAAGAAAGGACTTGGGAGAGCATGGGGCCCTGCTTGGGGCTTCTGCCCTCCTCCTTCTTGCCTCCTGCTGGACGGTCTGGTTTTCAAACTGGAAGGTTTGTCCTACAGCCAACAGGTAACTGGACACCAGAGTAGAGGCAGAGACCTCTCACCACCTCCAGCTTTAATCCCACCCCTCCCACACCACGAAAGAGAAAGCGACCCAAAACAGGCACAGGTTATAGTAATCAGACCCACAGTGGCGCTGACAGGGATCCCTTTGGTCTGTCCATTAGAGCTTTCAGGTATTTGACAGCATCTAGCTTTTTGACATTGAAACACAATACTGCCGTCTGCAAAGCTCATGACCCAGAACTATGAGATTGAGTTACAACAAACAAAGCCCTCGATGTTTTAAGTTCACAAGTTTGAGTTTGCGCATTTATAATTATTCTTGACCACATGTGGCCAACAGGTGTGAATTTTCTTGGCCTAAAACTTTTCCTTGCACCCCCACCCCCAACCTCCAGGTTTGACTGTCTAGCTAGACTCTGAGTCAACAGGTATGGCATTCAGGGAGACGAAGCCTGGGGAACCCCTAGAGACATCCATTTATTGCCCAAGGGTTCTATCCTTGTTGGTGTGTGTGTTGTTATTGTTGTTTTGTTTTAAATTACTTTAGATTTATGTGTATGCATGGTTTTTTGGCTGTGTTTTATGTATGTGTACCACTTGTGCCTGGTGACATTGGAGGTCAGAAGGTATCAGATCACCCAGATAGAGGAATGGTTGTAAACCACTAAGCCCTCTGCCCAAGCACCAAGAGCTTGTAACCACTGAGCCATGTCCTTTGTATTTCGGATTCCTGTCGATCCCCCATACATATCGTAGGTGCCTCCATTGTCCTTTCTGTCCTTTTAGAATATCCCAGGCCCTCTTTGTCTTTAGCCTTTACTGTCACCCAGGTTCTGTACCATTCCCTCCCCCAGCTCCTAGGCTTCCTAGGCTCAGAATGTACTCAGTCCACTAGAAAACTGACTGAGCTGAGGACTTGCAGGTGAGCTCCAGCGGGGACAGAGCAAGGCCTGTGTACTGCAGCCTTAGTTCACCCACTCTCGTGACCAACCGAAGGGTGCTTTTACACAGACTCACGGTGTTCTCTGATCTTCTAGAGGAGGGGCAGAGCCAGGCTGCATCTCTGGAAGATCCACTGAGAGAGTCAGTGGCCTAGTCCACAGGGGAAGCACCTTGGCACCTCTCCTTCCGGGGTGAGGGGAGGCCTTCCACAAAAGCTGACCACAGGGTCCTTTAAGGCCACAGAGACTGTCTGCCTGCTGCTCCTGCCTGGCAGTAATGCACCCTCCCACTGGGACCATGGCCACCAGTAAACAGAGCCTTCCTTGTGCAACCTCCAACAGCTGCAGACTGGGGAGGGAGGGCGGGCAGGCACCCGATGCTCCCCCAGCTCGTTCTGCCTTGTTTCCCTGCTCCTCTATCCAGCTCTGTGCACATCCTCTCAAGCTATAGGCTCCAGGACCTCTTGCTATACTGGATCTTCTTTCCCCACTGGCACGGGGGAACTTTTGGTTCATAGTAAAGACCTAGAGTATCTTCTCATACCAGCTGTGGGCAGCCATTGTCTTTGGTGGGCTTATGCTCAAGAGCCACGGTCTTTTGCTATGTTGTTTGTATTTATTGCCCAGCTTGGAACCCAACCATCTCAAAGAAGCCCAGGAAGGTCTTTGTGTTAAAATACAGAACTTCGGCTTCTTTTTTAGATGTCTGCTGCCTACGAGATTCTTGGCGGCTAAGCTACTCTGTAGGGGCCAGTATGTCTTCAATACAGAAGATATCCTAGGCATTGAGACAACCCTCAGCATGCCAGAAAGTGACCTGGTACCTCACACACATTTAAACCTCCTAAGGTAAAGGTCCTGTCAGTGTGGTCAACGGAACACAGCCCACCCTTCCTGAACTACCCTTCTGGGGAAAGGGCAAGACAGTCAGGTCTTGCTAGAGACTGGCACACTTGTAAGATAAATATGAACAATAGCACTGCATCTTTGTATACAGCAACAGAATGCTGCTGCTTAGGATGCAGGACTCTGCTTGTCTTGCTGTTATTTTCCTTGTGACATGGTTGGTACTTGGATACCACAACCAAGAGGGATTGCATAACACCCTTAGTTTTCATCCCAAAAGCCAGACGTACAGAAGCTTGGTGGCTAGACTGGGACAAACCCCATAGTGTAACATTCCTTTAAAAAGTTACAAGTCAAACATGGAGGCTAAGAACTGTAATCTTTGCATTCTGAAGGCTAAGGCAGATCAAGGCCAGTCTGAATTCCATGTTACAGGCCAGAAGACTCTGCCTCATATAAGCAATGGTGTAGAGAAATTACCAACTAGACCATTTCATGGGCAGAAAGATATTGGGGATCAAAAGGCCAAGGCCATGGAGTTGGGGGGGGGGAGAAACGAATGGAGGAAAAGGATTGATTCGGAACTACTTGCCGTCGACAGAGGTAGCTGATTTGAGCGGGAAGGTTAAAGTTAAGGTGAACAGAAATCACCTGCTCTTCTGGTATCAGAAGCCTTTAATTACCCGGCCAAGTCCTGTTTAGGACAATGTCAATCAGCACTGCCATTTTGTGGGTAGGGGTACTTTGGACCTGACACTGAAAAAAAAAATATAGGCATATGTACATGTACTGTTCTCCAAGCTATCCATTACAGGACAGGGATTTGCACACGTTTGTTTTTCTCTCTCACAGTCATGGCCAGGCATGCCCAGCCCTGTAGTCTCCATGCAGCTCTGAGCGCACTTGGAGCTCAGGCTCCAAGGAGACCGGCTCCAGGCCAGCAGGTTTCCACAACATCTAGTACGTACGAAGGGGCGGAGTGATGGCCCTCCCGGAGCGAGAGGACCCTGCGCTTGCCTAGTGCGTCCCGGGAGGGCCCAGCGCCTCCGCCAGAGCCTATTATTGTTAGCGTTTCAATTCGCCTCAGCTAGGAAGCTTGCAAGGAGTGTTCCGGACCGCAGTCCCCGAGGCTCCTTTCTCTCCCCAGCAGCTGCAGCCAGAGCAGCCCGAGCCCACAAAGCTCTGAAAAGACGCCCCCACCCTTTCAGCCGGAAGCTGGCTTTCCTCGTCCCGCCCGCGCGCAGCACTGCGGCGGTTACCAGGACGCCAAAACTGCTCAGCCAATACTGTCAGGCTCTCGGAGTGCTCCCAGTAGGCAGCCAATGGAAGTGCAAATCAATCATTTGAAACACCCAATGGATTGAGCACTGCGGCGCCAGGGCGGAGATTGTGATAGGGAGAACCTTAGGCAGGACTGACCAATAATGAGCGTATATCGTTGGGAAGGCGGGCCCCAGACCGCTCGATTGACGGAAAAATAGCCAATCAAACAAGGGTATTTCGTGGCCTCGTTCTGAAGGCCCAATCCTGTGCTGGCAAGGGCGGGGCGTAAGACGTATATAAATGTTGGCAGAGCGTCGGTTGTAGCACTCTGTGCGCCTGCTCCTCCCGAAGGGTTCCTCTTATACAGCCGATCCGCAGTCGCCGCCGCCATGAGGGAGATCGTGCACCTGCAGGCTGGGCAGTGCGGCAACCAGATTGGCGCCAAGGTAGGAGGCCAGGTTTCTGCGGGACGAACGCACTGGGACAGCCAGCAGAGGAAGATGGCGGAAGCGGCCGGCAGCGTCCCCCTTCATTGCGTCCTGGTTACCGGCGTACTCTGGGCCGAGACGTAGAGCCGGTGGCTGGTGGCGGTGGGGCGGACGGTGCGCGGCCCTTAGGGATCGGTCGCCCAGGCGCTCCAGAGACCGGAGTGGAGTGGGGTGGGGGGAAGGGCCTGCCGCACCCATCCGGGGCGGGGCTGCCTTGGAGCGCACCGGCCGGCGTGACTCAGCTAACGCCCGACTCTCTTGCAGTTCTGGGAGGTAATCAGCGACGAGCATGGCATTGATCCCACTGGCACTTACCACGGAGATAGCGACCTCCAGCTGGAGCGCATCAATGTGTACTACAACGAGGCCACCGGTAAGGCTCCTCTACCCCGTCCATCTTTCTGACCACCATTCCAGCTTGAGCATACTTGACATCCCCCTGTCCCACCAGGTGGCAAGTATGTGCCCCGCGCCGTGCTCGTGGACTTGGAGCCCGGCACCATGGACTCGGTGCGTTCAGGGCCCTTCGGGCAGATCTTCAGACCTGATAACTTCGTCTTTGGTGAGTGTGGTGGGGGTGTGGACGGGGCTTGTTACCCATGAGGCTCAAAGGTCAAGGAGCTGACTAAAGTTACTGCTTACTAGCCGCCCAGGTGTACATTTTCTTGCCCCCTGAGTCACTCAGTCCTTTGGCAGAAAGCAGCTTTAGGAGAAAGGTCTAGCTGTCTGCGGTTAGGCTAATTGCTAGTAGAGGATAGGAGTAAAAAGCTGACCTGGGCAAGGGGCATTTGCGCTCTCCTTGAATATTGGGAGGGGTGCCTTTGGAAGTATTTACCTTCTTAGCTCTAGTGTGTTGTGTACATCTGCATCTGTTCCGCCTACCCCTCATCCTCCTACCCTACCCCCCAGGATCTATGTATCCCTGGCTGTCCTGTAACTTTAGACCAGGCTGGCCTCAAACTCAGAACTACCTGCTTCTGCTTCCCAAGTGCTGGGATTAAAAGCATGTGCCATTATGCACAGCACCTTCCCCCACCCCTTTTTTTTTTAACCTGGCAGGTGGTTGTGGGTCTGTACACTTTAGCGTCACCTTATGCCATTTGGCCCCTTGGGCACATAACCTAGTTAGTGACCTGCTGTTTTCTCTTACAGGTCAGAGTGGGGCTGGGAACAACTGGGCCAAGGGGCACTACACAGAAGGTGCAGAGCTGGTTGACTCGGTGTTGGACGTTGTGAGGAAGGAAGCTGAGAGCTGTGACTGCCTGCAGGGCTTCCAGCTGACCCACTCCCTGGGTGGGGGAACTGGGTCTGGGATGGGTACCCTCCTTATCAGCAAGATCCGGGAGGAGTACCCAGACAGAATCATGAACACCTTCAGTGTGGTACCTTCCCCCAAGGTGTCAGACACAGTGGTGGAACCCTACAATGCCACCCTTTCAGTCCACCAGCTGGTTGAAAACACAGATGAGACCTATTGTATTGATAATGAGGCACTCTATGACATCTGCTTCAGAACCCTAAAGCTGACCACACCCACTTATGGTGACCTGAACCATCTAGTGTCTGCCACCATGAGTGGGGTCACCACTTGCCTGCGGTTCCCTGGCCAGCTAAATGCTGACTTGCGGAAACTGGCTGTAAATATGGTGCCCTTCCCTCGCCTGCACTTCTTCATGCCTGGCTTTGCCCCCTTGACCAGCCGGGGAAGCCAGCAGTACCGTGCCCTGACAGTTCCTGAGCTCACCCAGCAGATGTTTGATGCCAAGAACATGATGGCTGCCTGTGATCCCCGCCATGGCCGCTACTTGACTGTGGCTGCTGTGTTCAGGGGCCGCATGTCTATGAAGGAGGTGGACGAACAGATGCTTAACGTCCAAAACAAGAACAGCAGCTACTTTGTTGAGTGGATCCCCAACAATGTGAAAACAGCTGTCTGTGACATTCCACCCCGGGGCCTAAAAATGTCCGCCACCTTCATCGGCAACAGCACTGCTATTCAGGAGCTGTTCAAACGCATCTCAGAGCAGTTCACAGCCATGTTCCGACGCAAGGCCTTCCTACACTGGTACACGGGTGAGGGCATGGATGAGATGGAGTTCACCGAAGCTGAGAGCAACATGAATGACCTGGTGTCCGAGTACCAGCAGTACCAGGATGCTACAGCTGAGGAAGAGGGAGAGTTTGAGGAGGAGGCTGAGGAGGAGGTGGCTTAGAGCTGTGTTAGTCGCTAAAGCATGGGAGCAGTGTGAACTCTTTATTCATTCACAGCCTGTCTGCTAGCCATGTCCACTGTGCATTTGCTGTCCTGTGTCCTGACATCACTTGTACAGATACCACCATTAAAGCAATTCATAGTGTGTGGCTTCGCCTCTCCAGTTCCTTCTGATAGGCTTTTCGGGTGCTGTTCCCAAATGTCAGTGCATAGTTGTCCTGCATGGCTGCAAGGAAGAAAGGCTTAGACTGAGTTCCTGGGGTTAGTGCAGGCTGTGAACCAGAGCAGTTTCTCTAGGCATGGAGTAACCTTGATGGCATAACAGGAATGACTAGTGAGACCCTTACTGAATGGTAGTTAGTCCCAAGACCAAACTGGGACTCTGGCCAGTGGGCCAGCAAGTGTGGTGGATAAAGCAGGACCATTTGACCCTGTCACAGGTTTGGTTTGTAGTATAAACGTCCTTTGGAAGTATGGGCTTCTGGTAGGGAGCAATACTCACATGGGATGAAACCCATGTAGAAAGGAATCAGGCCTTGGCTTCTGTAAATGGTGGTGTTTGGCCAGTGGGTCTTAGGCAGCCTTTCACCCAGTGCACAGACTGGGTGTCTGAACACGAACTGGAGAAATGAATATAAGCAGTTTCCCACACTGGTGACCAAGATCAACCCTTTGGGCATTCTTACCCATCTGACTGACACCCCCCCTCAAAAAAAAAAGCCCACCCTCCCTTACTAGGGTAGGGACTCAAACCTTTTTGTTTTGGGGGTTTTTGGGGTTTTTGTTTGTTTGTTTTGAGACAGGGTTTCTCTGTGTAGTCCTGGCTGTCCTGGAACTCACTCTGTAGACCAGGCTGGCCTGGAACTCAAGAAATCCACCTGCCTCTGCCTCCCAAGTGCTGGGATTAAAGGCATGCGCCACCACTGCCCACAACTGGGAACCAAACCTTATGTGAACAGCCTCAAGGAGCTTGGCCTTAAGGATGACCCCTGGGAAAGGATCCTTAAGGTGGGAGTCAGAGCAAGACTGCAGGGAGGCCTGACCTAGTCGAGGTATGTGGAGGCCAGACTAAGACCATGTTTTCCTACCTGGTTCTTGTCAAAGTCATCCATAGCTTGTGTGACACCATCACGGTAATTCATCCCCATTACCCAGGCAAACCGGGGAACAAAGCCAGCATAACCTGGAGATGGGTGGATAATAGTTAGGGCATTTCTTCACAGTACCAGGTGTGTCAGAAGTGTTGAGCCCCTTTATCCCTGAAATTTGAGCTGTTAAGCCCATTACATACCTAAAGGTTGAGCCAGGCTGTGGTGGTGTACATCTTTAATCCCAGTACTCAGGAGGCAGAGGCAGGTGGATATCTGAGTTTGAGGATAGCCTAGTCTACAGAGTAACAAGCTAGCCAGCGCTACACACAAACCCTGTCTCAAAAAATCTCACACCTCTTGGGGAGCAGCTGGGCTGGTTTAAGAAGTTTTAAACATCAGAGACTCACCTGTTCTCTGTAGGACAGGGCCCAGGTATGGAACCCCCAGTTATCTTGTCTGAACCCTGGGAACCTTATGGAGAACAGCTCAGGTCCCCGACACTTACCTGAGATAGCCTTGCGTTGGATTAGGTTGGGGTGGTCTAGCTGGGGCAGTCGCTGGAATCTGCCCACATCTAGTGTCTCCTGTGGGGCATGTGGAGGCAGGTACTCATCTCTTCTGCAGTGATATAGCTGGAACAGGGAAGCGCAAATTACTACATAGCTTGCACCTAGGGAGGGAGTGGGAAACAGCTGTGACAGGAGCCTCAGGCCAGAGTGTCTCCAGTTACCTGGTGGTAACTCCCTGGGGTCTCCTGAAGAGGTGCTGCATTCTTCCAAGCCTCTTCCCCATATGCCAGCAGTAGACCTGGATGGCCCAGGTCTCTAGCTTCCCCCTTTCTGCCTGGAGGGCATGGTGGGTAAGGAGGGTAAGGCATGAAGCCTGCAGGCAGTGGTCCCTGTCTGGATATGTTCTCTACCTGTGGCGGCCCCTGGGTGGCCACCTCCTGGCGTGGGAGCTTGCCCAGGATCTCAAAATTCTTGTAGGGTTTCAGACCTGTGCAGACAGGGTAGCCCTTGAGCCATGTAGGAAGGAAGGTGGAGCCCCAGTGAAGGCAGAGCAAGGTGGGATCCCGCCATAGACATGAGACTCACTGGTATAGTGGGGAATGTAAGGCTCTGTCAGGTCCCTGCAGGGAACCCATGGTGGCTTGGATCTGCTGAAGTCCTCAATGAACTTGGGCTTGGACATAGGTGACAGAACAGAGCAGGGGCTCTTCTGTACGCTGGGATCTGTGAGCAACTGTGCAGTGGTGCGGCCATAGGTGTTTCCCACCTGGTAGCGCAGTTGAGGATAGAAACCAGCATAACTGTGGAGAGAAGCAGGGGAGAAACCACTCCTGCAAGTTAATTAGCAGCCATTGGACATGGCAGGTTACTCAGCCTCTTGCTCACTTTAGATGAAGGTCATGGAAGCACCTGATTTCTGGGCCACCTGGGACTCAGGGTTAGCATGTGCCACATCTTTACTGACGTTACTACTCAGATTGTCCTCCATATACTCAGCAATTCTCTCAGTTTCTGCACATAGGTGTTTTGCCTGCATGTATGTCTGTGTTCCGTGTGTGCATCTAGTGCCTGTGGAAGTCAGAAGAGGGAGATGGAGCTCCTGGAACTGGAGTTATAGATGGTTATGAAGCTACCATGTGGATGCTGGGGACTTAACCTACATTATCTAGAAGACTTGCAAATGCTTTTAACAGCTGAACCATCTCTCCACCCTAGCACCCAACCATTCTCAACACTTTCCATCCCTCACCCCATGGACAGTTCCAAAAGAGACCAATTTTGAATCTTATGTGTTCCAGTGTCTCACTTAAGTCTGTGTAGGTATGCACACACAGTCTTTGGAGGGTTTTTTATTTATTTTTGCAGTGCTGGAGATTTTGCATGTGTATGCTAGGCAAGCACCCTACCTCTGGGCAACATCTTGTCTGTTTTTGTGTTTAATTGGCTTACACTTATCCCATCTCTAAACCACTTCTTCCTATGGAGAGAAAGTCTAGCATTTGCTTATCCAGTCTTCTGCCACAGCTCTTTGGCTGCCATAGTTTTTGCCCTTGACAGACATGCTTGAAATCTAGTACTGCATTCAAGTTGAAGCCACAGGGAGGGGCAAGGCTCAGCCTTCCTCTACAGTTCCACCTCAGAGTTTTCCTGTCCTAGAGCTCTTCATCCATGGCGGTCTCTAGTCCATCCTTAGTAACCCTGGTTTTGGGCCTCTCCAGCACTGGTCCTCCTCCTCTTGGAGTCCAGAAAGCCCCAGCCCTACTGCACGTCCCTTTTTCCCAGCTCCAACCTTTCTCTCTGTAGTGCTCCCAGCTCTTACCCAGGGATGTAGTGGGGTTCTGGAGTGAAGAGGTTGTGTTTCTGAGTAGCTGTCATTTGCTTTGACTCTGTTCCTGCTGGTTCAGCCCTTTCTGTGTCCACCTTCCTTCCCTGAAGAGACCTGTTGCCTGGTAACCATTGTGAAGGGGGCCAGCATTATGGATCCAGCCATCTGTTAACCCTGTGAGCACTCCCATCTCACAGCATCTCTGGTTCAAAGACCAGCTAGGAAGGTCCTGAGCAAGGTAGGAGGTCCTGGAAGGAAGCCCTACTCACCAAGAGTTCAGGAGCCAGGAATGGAAAGGGGTGGACTCTCACTATGCTCAGAGGCCAAGACCCAGGTGAAAAGCAGTCCCTACTTCATGATGGGGTCTTTACCCCAGTCCTCCTCCACTGAGGAAGTCAGTACTGAGTCAGGTTTCCCAGATGGACAGCTGTGTGGACTCTCCAATAGGCTTGTTCTCCTGTAGTAAGACATTTTCAATACTTAACAAATCCTTATTCTGTTTTTAATGTAGAAAAACTTTTGGGGCTGAAGAGATGGCTCAGTGATGAAGAGCCCTGGCTGCTCTTTCAGAGGACCCTGGTTTAAATCTCAGCACTCAATAGTCACTGTCTGTAACTCCAGTTCCAGGGGATCTGACACCCTCACACAGACATACATACAGGAAGACACACCAATGAACCGAAAACAAAAGAACTTTCTTTGGTGCTGGTGAGATGGTTTGGAGGTAGAGAATGCTTGTCACGAAGCCTGAGTTCAGACCATGAACTCACCATAAAAGAGAACACACTTCCAGAAGTTGTCCTCACACCCTAACCTATCAAACCCTATTTAATAACAAAAATCCTTTTGTACGTGCAGATGTGTGCAGAGCTCAGTGCTTATCTTCTAGTGTTCCTCTGGAACTGTCTAAGGCAAGTTCTTGCATGGGTAATCTGAGACTTACTGATTAAGCTAGGCTGGCTAACCATTGAGCCCAAGGATCCACCTGTCTCTACTTCCCCAACATAAATTTATGAAAAAATTTTTTACTAGGTGTACACATGTGCTGTGGCACTCCTGTGGAGGTCAGAGGACAACTTTTGGGTGGCTGGCTCTCTCTTCCACCTTGTGGGTTCTGGGAAGTAAAGTCAGGTTGTCAGGATTTGATGGCAGGTACCTAAGCTTTTATGTGTATGCTGGTGATGCAAACTGAAGTCCCCATCCTCACAGACAGCACAGCTGTGCTATCTCCCTAGCTTTTAGATAGAACTTTATAACCATAAAATGAATATAACAAAGGGGAAGGAGCAGGTTCTACTCCATGTCAAATCAACATAATGTCGGGCAGACTAAACTTTGCAACAACTGTTATAAACAGATAATTCTACATACAAGACTCGTGAAGGGCCAGAGACAAGACGGCTCAGAGTGTAAGGCCACCGGCTGCTCTTCCAAAGCACCTCACACTCACACTGACTTCTAGCACTCACATTAGTATTTCACAACTATCAACATGCCTGGCCTCTGATCATCTGCACCCAAGTACATAAATGTATACACAGACACATACACATTGTTACAAATACTAAAGATAAAAAGTGAGCTGGGCAGAGTGGCGCCTAGCAATTGGGAGGCAGAGGCAATCTGGTGTTTGAATTTAGCCAGCCTGGTCTACTGAGAAGAGTTCCAGGACAGCCAGGAGTACACAGAGAAACCCTGCCTGCAAAAACCAACAATAAATAAATTCAGGTAATTTTTTAGTCTCATTAAAAATACATCTTTTTAAAAAATCTTATAAAATATTAAAAGTAACCATCCAATATTAAGATGCAAATATAAACACAAGTGTTTGAAAACAAACCCACCCACAACCTTTAGTTCAAGCTCTACTTGAACTAAACACGCACAGCTCCAGGGCGGCAATGGGAGTTTCTAATGTGGGTCGCTGAGGTACACCCCAGAGCACACTTTGCTAATATAGATCAAGTCTAAACAAGACGCTGCTTCCACCACCCTAAAGAAGTACTCTGAAGCTAAGCAAAGGTACACGGTGGTTGTAGGGCCAGAGGTGTCTGAGAGCACTTGTTGATCTTTAGAAGATCCAGGTTCAATTCCCAGCACCCACATGGTAGTTCACAACCATATGTAATTCCACTTCCAGGAGATCTGATGCCCTCTTCAAACCTCTACATCACCAGGCTTGTACACAAACATACATGTAGGCAAAACACACATATTAATTCTTGAAACAAAACCAGATACACCACCACAACTCTGTTTTTTTTTCCTTGTTGTGTAGCCCAAGCTGACCTTAAACTTATACTGAACTTGCCTCAGCCTCCCAAGTGCTGCACCTCTAGGTGTGGCCCACCATGCCCAGCTCCAAAGCAGTATGAACATGTATGCTAGAGGCAGAGGTTGACGTTGGGTGTCTTCCACGATTGCTCTGTACCTTAGAGTTTTTGAGATATGGTTTGTCTCACAGACTCTGGAGTGCTTTGGTTCAGCTTGATTGGCTGAGGCGTGAACTCCAGGGATCCTCCTGTCTCTGTCTCCCCAGAGCTGGGAGAGGAAGCACAAGTCTATTACTGTTCCTGGGCATCCAACTCAGGCTGTCGTACTTACACGGTGGGCACTTAACTCTTCGAGCCATTCCTATCCCCGTGGCAGTATTTTTTACAGGGAGGAACTGAAGTCACATAAGTGACAACAAATGCTTCTTCAGAACCCAACACACCAGGTACCTTAACCCCATCAATTACGTTCTCGAAGGACACTGCAGGAGAAGGCTCCAGGCAGCCTGTGGTCCCTTTGTCCAAATCAAACTTGTTTCCTCATGTCTCCATCCGTCTATCCAGAAAAGTGTCAGTCAGGGCCAGTGCTAAAAGAAGAGATCCAGAGAGGAAGAGACCCAGTCATGATAGAAGAGGGCTGGAGGAGGCTTTGTGGATAAGGTATTTTTGTCTGAGGCTTGCTTGGGTATGGTTGGGGCTAAGGTCAGTGGTAGGCTAGCCAGGCCAGCCAGCGTCAGAGGCCACTCAATTCCTTTGTTTATCATCTAGGCACAACCTAGTCCATCTAATACATTCTGACCATCTAGCTTCTGTGCCTGCAGCTAGAGGCAGAAGACAAGTTCTTATAACTAACACTGCCTGGACTGGCCAGACCAGTAGTCAGGCCTCAGTTGTTTTGCTGTGTTTCCCCATGATGGGGTTTGCTGCAGAGGCAGCTGCTCTTCCTCCTCCTCAACTGTCTTTCTCCCTATACCCTTTCAATTGGTCCTCACACATGGAGCCATCCTGCAGGGCTTGGCCCTGCCCCTTCTTTACCTAGGGTGGGGTCCCAGACTTCCCAGAAGTACTGTTAAGAGTGGACTCAAGCCCCCAGTAAAGGGAAAAGGGTTGGGACCTGTCTTGACGAAGGCTGACCTGGGTGACAGTCTCAGCAGGTAAGGAGGGGGTACTAAGGATGGAGGCCCTGTGGGAGAGCCCCTCCTGATCTGGACAATGTTCCTTTCCTAGGGAGCTCCCAGCAACAGAGGGGAGGGGCATGATCCAACAGTGAGGTCACAGAGCCCAGCAGTGCCCTCTGGCAAAGGAGCCCAAGCCCCAGAATGAACTTTGACCAGAAGGCTGTGAAATTCCTGGCAAATTTTTACATCAATGGAGGCAAACACTGGACTCGGGGCCCCCTGAGTCAGAAACTTCTTCATCCCACCCAGTAATTTCAGAGGATAGTGGACATGGGTCTGGGGACAACCCAGTGGGAAGACCATTGGGATAGATGAACAGTGGTTGTTGGCTTCCTTGCAGGCCCAACGCTGCTGTGTTATGGTGGGACCAGGAGCTGGAGGCTGCCTGGGATGAGATGTTGCCCCCAAAGATGAAGAGAGCCCCAAATGGCTTCAGGTTAAGAATAGGCGCCCCCAATGAGTCCACACCTATCAGCACAGGGACTCTGAGGGAGCTATGTGAGTGAGGATCTTCACTCCCTCCCCAGGCCAGTATGGGGGCTGGGAAAATAGCTCTCTGCTAAGAAATGGGTCTAGAGCTTGCTTTTTTGCATTAGGGCTAGAGAGACGTCCTCCAATCCTGACGGACCTGGATGTCCCTGGCCCAACCCAGTATGAGGTGCCCAATGTGTCTCTGCGAGAGTCCTCTCCACATCCCCAGTACACCATCGGTCGCAAGTACCCGGGTCGAGGTGCATGTCCCCACAACCTTGCCTATACCGGGGGAATGGGAACCTTCTGCCCTGAAAACCTCCCCACCGACCATCCGCCCCACTGCAGAGGGTGGTGGCCGCAGGGCATGGCAGACCATGTGGCTCCAAAGTGAAAGCCCCTTCACACAGAAGACCGACTTCAACCGAGAGACAAAGGTAGGGATGTTAACTGGGCCAGGTAGAGGAAGAGTGGGAGAAAGGGGCCGCCTTGAGCCGGTAGGGGTGTTGCAGGTGAGGCGGTGAGGAAAGGAGGGGTCAGATGGCCTATAGGAGGGGCTACGTGCTTACGTTTGGCATAGAGGGAGAACCAGGGGCTAGGAAAGCCCGAAAGCATGGGTCAGGCCTAGGAGGATAGGATGAAGCTGGACAAGGAGGTTGCAGCATCCTGACTCTTCATAGTGGCCATCGCCCGCCGAGTACACGCCGCTGAGCCAGCCTGCCTTCCCGGCCTTCAGCTTTGGAGGCCGCCGTCGCTCTGCTGTCAAAGTACCCGAGAGTCGTTTCCGTCCAGGGATGCTCCGAGCCCGAGGTCCTTGTAGCTATACCCCACTCGTGCCTACCTCAAAGCCCTCTGGCGAGAAGCGACCCAGCCCCAACAGCTATAACATCCTTCCTGGGTGCCGTCTGCAGAGCACACGCTCACCTGCCTTCTCCATGAGCCGCTCTCCTGCATTTGCATCCTGGGTCAGCTCTTGTAAGGAAGATCTGGGGGGGGGGGGGGGAGCGGCTTGGCCTGCTTGGGGGTGAAGTGGGGCTTGGGCCGCAAGGGAGGGGAGGGATGCTGGGGTGAGGACTAGGGTCAGCTCACTCTCTCTGCAGCCCGAACCCCAGGTCCAGCTGCCTACTATGTGGAAGACTGCTACAACTCACGCTTTCCATCTCCGCCTGGAGTAGTTATCCAAGGAGTGCGCAGACCCAAGCGCCATGACACAGGCCCCTTCTGCACACTGTAGGCCCATCACATATAGATTGTAAAGCTGACCTCCCTTGAGGCTTTCCTAGGCTTCTTTTGGAACTCTTTGTCTGTAGCCTGGCCTTCTGACCCTCTAGACACCCCTCACCCACTCTTCTGGCATAGGCTGTGCAACAAGAAGAGTCTTCCCAGAGTCTCCCTTCCCCCCACTATACCGAGATGCAAATGATTCTTCTGAACTGTGGTCTCTGGTGTGCCTGGTTGCCCATCTTTGCCCAGTGGGCTGACTTAAATATGTGGCTTCTTGTTTCCCTAGTATTTCTGGCTTTCTGCATAGTGTTCTTTTCTTCAGGATTGAAATGGCAGCCTGGGAACTAACCTTAAGTTTTCTGACCTAGAATAGAATAGGAAAAGGACCCTGTGTCAATGTGGGACCACCTGATCCAGTCATCCAAGATCCAGCATCTATTTGAGGATTAGGGCTGCTTGCTGGGCTGAGGAACTATTGGGATGGAATGGTGGGGGAGGGGCTGTCATCTTTACACAGCCTTGCCTAGCCCACTGAGGTAGGACCCAGGGAATCAGCTCACCAGACACTAGCCCTACTTCCCTGGGGCCTTGACCTGAAGATTCAAATGTGTTTGCTAACTTGTGTTCATAGAACCCAAGCCCAAAGCCTTTGGTCCTAGCCCCTACCCATTGATGGTTCCCTCAGGACCTGCCTTTCTACTTAGAAGGAGCCCCCTTCAGGAGCCTTGCCTTGCAGCTAAGTGATAGCAGTTTCTCCAGGGCCCTCTCCATAGTTTCGTCCTCACCCAGACACGGATCTCACTAAAGAACATTTTAAAAATGTATTTTATGTGTATGGTGTTTTGCTTGCTTGTATGGTATGTGTATCATGTGTACTTAGTGCCCAGAAGACATTAGAGCTTGGAACTGATGTTGCAGAGCTGCTATGTGGGTGCTGGCACTGAACCCAGGTCCCCTGCAGCAGCAGAAAACGTTCTTAACTGCTGAGCTGTTTTCTTAGCTCTCGGAGCTGATTTCTTTCTTTCCATCCTCCTCAGACAGGCTTTGGCTGTCTTGGAAGTTACTGTGTAAACCAGCATAGTCCTGAACTCAAGTGCTTGGATTAAAGACATGCATCATTGCCATGTGTGGACAGCACACACTTTTAATCCCAGCAGTCAGGAGGCAGAGGATCTGAGTTTGAGGCAACCTGGTCTAAACTGTCCATGTCTCAAGGGAAAAAAAAAAGTACCACTAAGCCCAAACCAGAACTCACTTAAAAAGTGATTTCATTTATGCATATAAATGCATGTATGTCTGTATACCACATGTATGTCTGGTGCTTGTGGGGGTCAGAAGAGGACAGCAGATCCCCTGGAACTGGCAAAGGTTCTGGTTCCCAGAGAGCAGATGAGGTGAACCGCTGAAAATTTCATAGCACTGGCAGGGGCCGGGGCTAGAGTGGTCAAGGCCTCTCTAGACTGGGTTCCTTCACATCCCACCCCCGCCCCTTGCGCAGGATCTCACTACCTCTGACTGGGTAGCAAGTCGCTGCCCGGAACCTACGCGCGGCGGCGGCGTTTTCCCGGGGCCTATTGGCTGCTGGACTTAGGCAGTCAAGGGCGGAAGTGGGAGGTGTGCGTCCGTGCAAGCGGCTCTGCTGACGCGATCAGGCCACGCTGGAGGCGGCGGGCGAACGGGGCTTGGGGGGTCCTCGTGGCACCGTGGAGAGGGCTTCTGGGGCTCCGTCAGCGTCCGCTACGGCTCCAGCGGAGCGCAGCGGGGATGGGGTACACAGCCGAGCGACCGCCGGAGCCTCGGCCATGTTCGCGGGGCTCCAGGACCTGGGCGTGGCCAATGGCGAGGACCTGAAAGAGACCCTGACCAACTGCACCGAGCCTCTCAAGGCCATTGAGCAATTTCAGGTTGGCAGGAGGGGCCCGAGCAGCTAGGGAAGCTGGACACAATTCGGCGCGCTCCCGACGCTTGGATGGAGGCGCTAAAGGTTCTGAGTTAGGAACCCGCTGAGTAACTCTAGGCGTTTTTCCCGTTCCGCGGTTACCACGGCAGACCCGTGTACTCAGGGCATCTGTGATGCCTGTGCTGACTTAGCTGCGTTTACCCTATGCTTCCCCAGACAGAGAATGGCGTGTTGCTGCCTTCCCTGCAGTCGGCCCTGCCCTTCTTGGATCTACACGGGACACCGCGGCTAGAGTTCCATCAGTCAGTGTTTGATGAGCTCCGCGACAAACTGCTGGAACGAGTGTCAGCTATTGCCTCTGAGGGAAAGGCAGAGGAGAGGTGGGTCTTTGTGATTAGCTGCATATCTTTGTGAATAGCATTTATGGTCCCCATGGCTGCACAACCCTACTTGTAGATACAACCTGGAATGTGTTTGAGAGATTCCCCTTCTCTGTATGTTCTGCATGTAGAGACCCACTTTCTCCTCTGTGCAAATCTGCGCAGGTACAAAAAGCTAGAAGACCTTCTGGAAAAAAGCTTTTCTCTCGTCAAGATGCCGTCCCTACAACCAGTGGTGATGTGTGTTATGAAACACTTGCCCAAGGTGAGATCTGTGGAGCCAGCCCTCCCAGACTGTGGGCTTAGTGCAGGCAATTGCTTAGCTCAGGAAAGTTTTATGGACGTGCCCCCAGCAAGCTCTGGGTACCTTCTCTGTATCACACACACTCCCCTAGTTGAGCCAAGTGGAAACACATTTATTCCTTGAAGTGCAGGGTGAGTCTTTCCTGGGAAGAGGGCTATGGGGATTCTGGATGTATGAATTCACCTGGTAAGATTTGGAGGTCCATCACAGGTACTTGTTGATGTGGGTGGGCTCTGTAGGGTCTGTGAGCAGCCAAGGCCTTGTGGAGACTTGTGACACAGGCAGCGCTTGCAGGGAGCTGTGGTGTTTACTATGTAGGTTCCTGAGAAGAAGCTGAAGCTGGTGATGGCTGACAAGGAGCTGTACCGAGCATGTGCTGTGGAAGTGAAGAGGCAGATCTGGCAGGACAACCAGGCTCTCTTTGGTGATGAAGTCTCACCACTGTTGAAGCAGTATATCCTGGAGAAAGAGAGTGCGCTCTTCAGCACAGAGCTCTCTGTCCTGCACAACTTCTTCAGCCCTTCCCCCAAGACCAGGCGCCAGGGAGAGGTGAGAGGAAGGCAGGATGTGCTCAGTGAGGCAGATACCTCCCAGGGGTGTGTGGCCAGCCCTTCATTCCTTGCCTCTTCTCTGTAGCTTAGTCTGTTTCTATAAGCATGAGCTTGTATATGTAGCCTGGAAAAAGTTGCTTGGCAGAGGTTGAGGCAGGAGGATTGCTGAGTTTGATGCCAGCCTGAGTAACAGCAGATCTCATCTCAAAAAAACAAAAAGAAAAACACTGAATTCAACGTTTTATTTATTATTCTTACCTCTTACTGGTGTGGGCATTATTCTAAATTCAAAGTTGTCATAAATGACTTATTTATTTATTTATTTATTTATTCATTTGGTTTTTCGAGACAGGGTTTCTTTGTGTAGCCCTGGCTGTCCTGGAACTCACTCTGTAGACCAGGCTGGCCTCAAACTCAGAAATCGGCCTGCCTTTGCCTCCCAAGTGCTGGGATTAAAGGTGTGCGCCACCATGTCTGGCTCATGAGTGGCATCTTTAAAATGTCTTAAATTAATCTTAATTGTTTGTTTGTGTCTCTGTGTGTGTGCACAACACGCGTGAGTATGTGCCCACAGAGGCCAGAGGTATGGGATGCCCATGGGGCTGGCGTCTGTTTGTGAGCTGCCTGATGTAGGTGCTAGGAATTGGATCCAGCCCTTCTGGAAGTGCAGTGCGCTCACTTACCACTGAGCCATCTCTCCAGCCCATAAGCATCGTCTTTTATATGGAGAATTTATTTATTACATTATTTATCATATATCTGTGTGAACAACCATGTTGTGTAGAGATCAAAAGACAACTTGCAGGAGTCTTACTACTTTGTTTTGTTTTTTTGAGACAGGGTTTCTCTTTGTAGCCCTGGATGTCTTGGAACTCACTTTGTAGACCAGGCTAAGCTTGAATTCTGCCTGTCTCTACTTCTTGAGTACTGGGATTAAAAGTGTGCGAACCACCTTTGGCAGTCTTGCAAGTTCTTAAGTCAAGACTTTGTAACTAGTTTACTTTAGACTAACATTGTTTAGTAGAAAGATAAACTTAAATAAGCCATTCAAAAATTTTTTTTCTTTTTTTAAAGAGCTTATTTTTATTATTATTATTATTTTTTATTTTGTGTATTCACCATTGTTCGCTTCAGACACACCAGAAGAGGGCATCAGACCCCATTGCAGATGGTTGTGAGCCACCATGTGGTTGCTGGGAATTGAACTCAGGACCTCTGGAAGAGCAGTCAGTGCTCTTAACCTCTGAGCCATCTCTCCAGCACCATTTAAAAATTTCTAGTGTCTACTTTGACAAAAATAGATGAGCTTTTTTTTTTTTTTTTAATCTGAAACACTTCATGAATTTGCATGTCATCCTTGTGCAGGGCCATGCTAATTTTCTCTGTCTTTCCAGTTTTAGTATATGTGCTGAAAGGGAGAAGGCAGAAGCAGGGGAATCATTGGAACCTGAGGGCCTGCCAGTGTGGACAGAATCAAACAAAACCTGCAGGTTTAGTGAGAGATTCTATCTCAAGTGAATAAAGTAGAGAGTGGTGGAACAGACTTGCAAGTTGGGCTTGGGTGCTCCCAGCGGTACTGTAGTGGGCTTGGGTGCT